>NC_141874.1:125690832-125842347 GCF_056163025.1 Triticum urartu | reverse complement strand
ACAATTAAACTCCATTATCCATTGGTTAATACTCATTCTACATAGGTCCACGCGCTTAGCACCGTTTCCTCCTGGGGTCACCAATGTTTATTTGCTAATTAATAGCATTGCATGCAATGAACTAGCCATTGCAAGTCATTAAAAGCATGCACACCTCTCATCTCTTATTGGTTGATATGTCAAGAAATAAGAAACAAGGTAGAAGTTAATGCACCGCGCCTAAGTGTTTTGGGACTACGTATTTGGTTTTCATAAGATGACTTACACACCTAGACGGAGGGAGTAGTATAGCCCTGTAAACCAGAAAGGAGTATTTGCGTTTCTAGAGATTTCAACAAGTGACTAGACTACACCGTGTGCAGTACTTCCTCCCTTCCGGTTTATAGGGCTCAAATCTCAAATCTCATGAACCAGGGCATTTTGCGATTGGAGAAATGTATCTCGTACTTTAGAAAACTACCCTAATTAAACTCATGCATTAATTACATAGTTCTCTCGTTTTCCTCTCCGCCTTGGTCGCGGTGCACAATATTGAGCACTCCTACTCCCTCCTTTCCGGTTTATAGGGCTTATCTCAAAATCTTAGTTTTTTCATTTTATAAGGCTCAATTTGGTTGTTCCCCATCACAAGTTCAGATTCCAAGGTGCATTAAATAATTGCATGCAGGTATTAAGAGAAAATTGACCAATGCATGTACTTTATGCATGCATGCATTGCAATTAATACATTGGTAAACATACATTTTTGAAGAAAACAAGAGCATTAATTGGGTGCTTTTGCAAATTACAAAAAGGATTCCACCACTCACCATCTACCTTGGTTGGCGAAATTTTTGAATTGAGCCCTATAAACCGGAAAGGAGGGAGTATATGACTAGCCGCTCTATCTACATGTGGGACATTTCAAAGCATCCGGGCCCGCATGCCATCCACCAAATCATAGCGAGGTGCTACAGTCGAGACTCGCCTGTCACCCCGGTGTGGCCGTCATGACCCGTCATATCACAAAACGCGCACCTTTACCAGCAGTGGTAAGGTGGCCTCCAAGTTGGACTGGACGAAGCAACCATCATTTCACAGGAATGCTCGTTCAAGCCCTTTCTTTCCTTTCTTGAAGAAAACCTCACTCCAGGCTACTCACTTCTGCCATTTTTCTTCTGTACCAACGAAGGAAAGGTGGGCGAATCAGTTATGCTGCTATATTTTCATTCCAAGAATCTTCTTTTTGCGAAGCACCGACCAATTCTCACATCCTATTCTTTTCCCGTTTTCATTGTGATTGTGGTTTCCTTTCGATTGCTTTTTGTTTGTCAGTTCATTGATGGATCCTAGAGCACAAGGCAAAGAGTTGCCGGTGGACAACCCACTGGAGACAGTGATCTCCAGGAAGCGAGCACCGACCAACGAGTTGACCATGTTGGCGGGCCAACCCATGGAGACGAATAACTCCAAGAAACAAGTACTGGCCCAAGAGTTGAGGACATTGGCGGACGAACTCCTCAAAGAAAGTTGGAAGAACAGCAATGGCCCCACCGTGCCTACCCCAAGAACTCTGATTGCCACCTATGTGAGGCTCAAGACCGAGTTTGAGGAGATACTCATCGTTGAGAAGCAGTATTCCCCTAGCAAGGTGATGGCCCCCATCGAGGACGAGGAGATGCCCCCTAGAGGGATGAGATCCCCCGGTGAGCTGCACAAGGTAAAAAATAATGGCTTATTACCATAGTTGTGGTTTTTGATTATTTGCAATGTGCTTGCTAATATGTTAGGGTTGTGCAGGTGCCGGTGGACGTCCTTGATGATTCGATGTCGTGGCCCATCCCGTTGGCATCGCCCCGGAGATCGATTCCGATGCCGCTGTCCATCCTGTGGACATCGCCCCAGAGATCGATTCCGATGTCGTGGTTAGTCCTGCGGACATCGCCCCAGAAATCGATTCCCATGCCGCTGTCCATGCTGTGGTCATTGCCCGAGAGATCGATGACAAGAAATAGTTGGTCGCGCTAATCCTTCAGGGTAGTTTGCATTGCCCTGTGTTTAATTACTAGAACGATGCGTGTTATCAAACCATCTTAGGGCTAGTGCACTGTCTTGTGTGGGCGGATCTTGCTACTTTTGTTTGATAGTGAATCATGCGAACCCTCTTCGAGTTATGGAAACAGATGTATCCTCACCAGCTTTTGATGTAATATATGGCATGATTAGATGTAAGTTTGAACTGTTTATCATATCAGCAGGGCTTGTTTGATGATTCTTGGTGTTAGTAGGCTAGCTACTGTGCGAGCTATAGTACTTGCAAAACACTCACCGAAGAGAAACGTTGGGGCTGATGAGCTCGTGGTACGCTTATACATATCCCTCGTCGATCGACCAATAGCCCTAGCTCCTAAAATTGTAGGCTTAGCGATCGAGGACCTAGGCGGGCTAGTTTGGCCTAGTGGGTTTCAGTGATATGACGTGCAACACAAAATCATAGCAGTGCAGAGACGTACTCCCTCCATTCCAAAATAGATGACCTAGGCGGGCTTGTTTGGCCTAGTGGGTTTCGGTGATATGACGTGGTACAGTGCCGTCCAGTCTTCGCGTGTGGTAGCAGTATTGCGGGTACAGTAAGTTTTCTTGAAGAAGCGGAATTCAACGAAGTCATGATGGTTCCTTCGTCCGAACAACTTACAGTGGGAAAGGTTGGGCCTGCGATACGACCGGGGTAGACCAGGATAATTTTGTGCATGGCAGGTGGACCAGGATGGTCGACGTCCCATATGTCGGCGAATGAAAGTATTCTTTCCGATATAGAGGATGAGCAACGAGTATTCATTGTTTATTTTTGATGAAAGCTATTGTCTCCACTGTTACGATGGAGGAGTGTGAAACACGGCAGCCCAGTGAACTTGGCATGTGCACCACTCCCTCCTTCCTCATGTAATGCCCAGGTTACAACTTTTTCTCACTTTCTCTCTATCTATTTCCTCTCAAATGTTTTTTACCTTTCTTTTTTTAAGACACAATTGTTTTTATGCCTTTTTTAGAATTATTTTTTTATACCTAGGAGCACGTGTAGAGACGGGCTCTTGCAGAGCCCACTCCTTGTCTTTGCCAATGCCTCTCTCTCCTCCACATAAGGAGTACTACTTGCTATGCATGCATGCGGCGGGCAGCTGGCGTCTTGAGGGGCCAGGGCGGTGAGAGCGGGCTCCGGAAGCGGTCCGGACTCTAGCATAATTTTGGTTTTTACAGTATTTCTTTCTCCATTGACAGGTAGGCCCGCGTAGATAGATAAAGAACACGAGCTGATGAGGCGCATGCGGACTGTTTGACTGGTCAACCAGACAAATACGGAGCTATACGCTGAGCCAGTGACCGTATAATCACCATACAATGATCAAAGTGAGCTACCAAGACAAGTTCGATGACCGCCAATGCATTTTACTCAGTAATAAATGACCAGGATTGAAGGGGAATCCAAATTTTCTTCGTCTTCTGTCCTTGAGCTCTTGACAAACCAATGCACTATACGGTTGTCCGGCCACTCCAACCCAGAGCTCTCACCAAGCGTCGTTCATGCCACCGCGCCGCACACTAACCGGTAAGGCAGCGATGGCATCTCGCCGCGCCGAGTTCCTCGCCGCCCACGACCGCACACAAAATGGTAGGGAAGCGATGGCATCCCACTGTGCCGAGTTCATCGCCGCTCGCGACCTCACAACTATGTGGGAGGAATTTGAAGATGCCAAGGCTGAATGGGCGGTAGAGCAAGAGGCGGCCAAAGCCGCACAGAGGGAGCGGAAAAGTCAGAAAGCACTCAAGAAATGAGAGGCCCGCCGCCGCAAGAAAGAAAGAAAAGGACGCACGCGCTGCTGCGGAGAGGTCGGCGGAGATCCAAGCACGGTGGGGTGTCACCGACAAAGCCGGGAAGGAGAACGACGGCGTCTGGCCAGCATGTGAGAAGTAGTAGTACTAGTAGTTTGTGTGTATGTGTGTGTCTGAGTACGAGCATGTACCAGTACTACTAGTTACTACTATAGTTTTTAGAGCAAATTACCAGTACATTAGCCTAGACTAAATGGAAAAATTCCTATCCTAAGCATCAAATGGCATCTCTTTCTCTATAGGAATTGAGATGCATGTCATCTCACTTCCTATGATTTTCATATTCCTATCCTATGAACGAAAGGAGGCCTCTATTGTAGTAACTACTGTAGCTAGCAGTACTGCTGGTACAGTAGTTTTCTTCAAGAAGCAGAATTCAACGAAGTCATGATGGTTCCTTCGTCCAAGCAACTTCAAAGTGGGAAGTGGACCTGTGATTTGACGGCTCATTAGTCATTGTTACTACGGCGCGACGACCTGGGTGACTCCCTTGGAGTTCTGCGTGCATGGCAAGTGGACCAGGATGGTCGACGTCCCACATGTTGGCGAATGGAGTAGTATTCTTTCCGATATCGAGGTATAGTATCACTGCTGATTGGTTCGCAAAAAAATAGTATCACTGCCGATTTATAATTACTTTTTATTTCTGATGAATGCTAGCGTTTCAACTCTTACGACGAAGGGTGCCAAACACGGCACCTGCTGGATGTCCCACACGTCAGCGAAAGGAGTGGGACATGAACAGCGTGGTAGAGCCCAGCGTAAAAAAACAGCATGGTAGTGTCTCCACTTCTTCCACTTCTGGGTCGGAGACCACACATAGTAGTACTTAGTGGTATGAACGATACAAAGTGCGACCTGGAGACAAAGACACATTTTCTGCAAAAAAATGGAGACAAAGACACGTCTAGTTGGAAGGTCTCGGGGCATACACATAAATAAATATAAAAGTTAATATGTGCCTCCAACTAATATAGTAGTAGTAGAGTACTTAGGCACGTACTCCATAACATCACCGTGCATTGCACGTACAACATTTAGTGGTAGTACGTAGTAAGAGACAAATGCCGCCCAAGAGTTCCCTTCTTGACCTACTTTTGGGTGTTTGGTAGAGTGTATAGGGTGCATGAGTCCACACTAGTTTAGCACAAATACACTAGAAGCATGCATAAAGAGAGCATGCAGGAAGAGGGGTGTTGAGTTGAGCATGGCTGAAGAGGGAACAACTATGCTGAGACGAGAACGCAACCAAACACACCCTATATGCCATGCATGTTCATACGATTTGTGCCTTTCTACTTCACTTACTGCGCTACATTACTCAGGTTCGTACGTTCACTCCTGGGTACATGTTCATCTTGTAGTTCCAGTCCCGTGTGTTCTTCATATAGATGGAACGACCCTTGCATAACACGTGCACCTTGATGCTAGATGTCTCGCGTGTTGGCAAAAGGATGAACAAAGCTCACGTAAAAAAATAGAGTGGAAGAACATAGATTTCGGACGACCGAGAAGGAGCAAGGAACCTCATGGTGGAGCTTCTGCACTCATAATATTTAATATTATTCAGCGATATAAAATTAACCAATCATCTCCACAGTGGACTGGAAGAGTACGAAACACGTCAGCCAAGTGTAGTTACATCATACTAGTACATGGCTAACCCACGCTATCACCATATTTCTTGGCTTCCGTGCGACACCTATCTCTAGTAATCCAGCAGCCTGTATCACTTCTCCCTCCTCGTCTCTATCAAAGTGCGGCGGGCTGGCGTTTCTGCCGTCTATTGAGGTCGGTTAACTATCACATGTTAGCGACATGCCAAGAGCATTCTAAAAAAATTCCTTTCACGTTCCGTTTTCAAAAAGAAAAAATCCTTTCACGTATGAATTTGCCTATATGCTTTGAGCAACTTGCATGTCCTATACTGCTCCTGTTTGATACTCTAACTTAGCTAGAGGTTAGACTAACTCATGACTAACCCTGAACTAACTGTAGCCAAAGAGGTGTTTGGGTGACAGGGTTAGATTGACAATAAATGCACTTCATGGAGAGAGAAAAGTGATTTTTCAGTGGTCCCAATGAGAACTATCTCCAGTTTAAACCCTCATGGGTGGGATAGTTTTTTTTGGTGGGTTCGGTGCAACTTGCTCCAATTTAAACCCTCATGCTTGGATAGTTTAGGGCTATTTGAGCCCCAACTAGCTCAAACTAACTCTAACCCATGGATCCAAACAGGGCCTATGGCTAGTCTCGACATGGAGAAGTCGCGTGCACCGGGAAGCGGCGCTCTCTCGGCCGTCGCGCCACTTCAAAGCCGGCGCCAGTGAGAGGTCGCCTCCGCTCTGGCCGGACATTAATGCGGCACTGACGCTCCAGGGCGACGCTGGCCGTTTCACGCGGGAAGTGCGCGCTAGCTAGGGAGTATAGGTTTTGAACCGTTTCAGGTGTAGTACTGGTAGTTTGCAAAACTACTCAATTATTGCACTCGGTTTCCAAGGAAATTGTGGTAAAAACGTTACTCCACAGCCCGCTTCCCTTCTCCTTCCTCTTCCACCGCCCGCGCATGTCCGCGGGAAGCGACCGGTCAACCCTTATATAGTAGTGCTAGCACAAAAAGATGCATGCATGGACACTAAAATTTCCATATTAAAGCGCCGCTCCGGCGGGAGTATGGCGTATGTTGTTACCTTCGGCCGGTCCATGGCTACCGGGCGACGGTAACCAGAGAAGAGGCAGCGGGAGGGGAATGAATGCAGCTACTGTTTGGGTTCGCCTTCCGGCTTAAATAAATGCGCAACATCACGTGTACCCACGGGTGCACAAATTGTAACATACGTGTCTGCTTAAGTGGGCATCACGTAACTGGTGTGTGTGAGAGACAGAGTGCGTGTGTGCGACTCTACTCTTCGGATATGTACTCAACCTTTTGCATCAGGATATAAGTATAATGGTATTTACTTTAGCTAGTGATTTACGTGTCCATGTTAACGTGGTTGTGTCAAAAAAATGTCACTTCCTAGTCGTGATTTGCGTTATATAATTACAAGCAAGATTCTCGTGCATTGCACGGAACATCAATATGCATTTTTTTACAGAACACTTGTTGTGATTGAACCATGCAGGAGTAATCCCATGTGTAAAAACTAATGATATCTCAAGAATTTTATCGGAAAACTGGTATCTCGAGAATGTCATCGAAAAAATGAAAGATGAGAGATAAGGCGAGGAGGAGTGGAGCATGGTGGTGACTGGTAGTTGGAATGGACGGAGGCATGGGGATGGACGGCGCCGGCAGGCGGCAGCGGCCACCATGCATGCTAGATTGTTCCAGAGACTTATTCCTTTTTTAATTGCTGAGCAATGTGGTTGCGGGAGATAATGATTTGGAGAGAGGTGCGGGTATCTTTTGTAAAATTATCATAGTTTGCTTTCTATCCTCAGATATAGATCATACGGTCTGTATTACAAGATGGCAGGCACACCATCACCACCAACTCGTTTTTTTATAAGGGTACAGATGATAAGTTTGCTGACTACTAAAGTAAAGTGGAATTTGTCCATGTTATGAAAGTAAATAAAGCTGATTGCTCATAATACGGGTAAGGTTGGATGAAGGGTGGTAGGAACAAATGCTCCGCCTAGAGCAAGTGTGTGTGAGATGGAGTCTTAGTGTGTGTGTGTGGGGTGTGTGAGAGAGAGAGAGAGAGATGGAGCCTTAGTTTGTGTGTGTGAGAGAGAGGGAGAGAGATGGAGTCTTAGTGTGTGTGGGGGGGCGGGCGTGCGTGCTTGCGTGTGTGTGAGAGAGAGAGAGAGATGGGGTCTTAGTGTGTGTGTTGGGGGGTGCATGTGTGTGTGTGTGTGTCGCGGGGTCCTCTGTGGCGGATGTAATTTAAGTGTCCATGGCAGAGGCCACCAACGATGGGGTGCGAGAGAGAAAATGTCCGTAGAGAGGGAAGAGAAGGTGTGTGCGCGTGAGAGGAGTCGACTTCGAGAGAATGTGTTTGTTCGAGAGACACCGAGGAAGACTACTATATATCAATGGTGCATGTAGGTGGGAATTAAACTAATGGATGGTCTTATTGGTTTCAGGGATATAGGGGAAGAGTGAGAGGCGGGGGGTAGCTAGAAGGAGATTGTTAAGTGTGAGTGTGTGTTTTACCCATCCAGGTGGAAGTTATGTGCACAAAAGAGGAGAACGATTCGATGTGGCGTTAGGATTGAGGGTAATTAACTACGTATGGAGACATAGAGACCTTGAACGTGCATGTGTGAGAGGTATACATGTATACGTGGGATGTGTGTGTGCGCGCGCGTGCATGATCGAGATAAAAGAAAGAAGACATAAGTCATAAGATCAACGACATGGGAGAGACGGATCGGTATGACAATATGTATGCATGTGAGAATGCATGGAAGAAGTCCCGACAATTGAGCATCTGTTTTTGTCTTTAAGAGATAGTGGCGTGGGCTGGAGCATGCATCTATGGCGAGCAGAGGGAGTGAGGCGCAACGATTGTGCAAAAGAGACCAACCTATAAATGCATATGTATGGAGAGACATATATAGTGTGGGTGATAGGAAGCAAGACTCCGTGCGAGAAAGAAATGTTGATGGAGAAACTACAGATAGATACAGAGATGGAGATGCTAGCTAGAGGGACATCCGGTAGTTTGGGTGTTGGAGATGACCGTCGGGTGGTTCAAAGGGTGAAGTTATATATGTGTGTGAGAGGGCACTTGACTGCATGTAGAGATAAACATATGTAGTGTGCGTGATAGGAATCAAGAGTGAGGGCGAGAAAGAAGGTTGATGGAGAAACAGATAAATAGAAAGATAAAGATGCTAGCTAGTGTGAGTTAGAGATAGGAGTATAGTGGATCAGAAGGTTGGGTTATGTGTGTGGGTGTGAGAGAGATAGAGAGAGGGTGCATGTGAGTCACATACAAACAGATATCAAAGAGAAATGCGATCCAGAGAGACGGAGTTTTGTGTCTGCGAGAGAGAAAGATATTTAACAACGAGAGTGATATCTAGAGAGACATATGAGGGAACACAAGATATCTCTAGGGAGAGAGGGTGTGTGTGAGCGACATACAAGAGAACAATGGAGAAATATGAGACCCTGGGAGACAGAGTTTGTGTTTGTGTGTGAGAAAGAGATATTGAAGAGGAAGAGTCGTAGGTTCTCATATCTAAGGAGCGAAAGACATCTCTATATGAGGGGCCCGCTGGTGGCACACATGGGAATAGTAGAGAGAAATGAGACCTCGGGAGACAAAGTTTTGTGTTTGTGTGAGAGAAAGAGATTCCACATGGAGAATCATAGTTAGAGACAAATAGCAGGGAGCGAGATATACTTAGAGAGAGATAGAGTGATGAAGGTCGAGGGAGAGAGTACCGTCAGTGTGTTACGAAGATAAAAGATCATTGTCGACATACAGGTAGCACGAGAGATACCTGAGAGACGATGAACGCGTATAGGTCCAGAGAGATAGTCCTATATAAGCATGAGTGATAGCTATATGAGACGAATATCTAGATTAAAGGGGATTCAAATATTTAAACTGGATATCACGACATCGATAATATCATAACGCAAATTGGTGTATCAAACATGCATATTCATTTGAATTTGGGCACACGTGTAATGTTATATAGTTTATCAATATTGGTGATCCATAGATTCTTCAATTACAAACAATGCATGGTTTATATGCAATTAATGTCTAAACGGGATTACACTATATGTTGCGTGTGTGAAACACATTATACATGTTTGAGAAGTAAAAAAACCCGCATGAAACACACATTAATTGGAGACAGTTAGCGAGGAATGCATACATTGGATTTCAACATAAAGTGGTTTCAAATATTTGAAAATCCAAATTGATGGATACAACCTTATGAATCTGAGATCATGCCATTTGTAAACCATATTTATGTATAAATGGTGTTGTGCTTTTGAAAGTATATATAAAAAAATGATGTATATAGAATGTAATTCCAATTGAAAATGGATCCCGCCCGGAAAAAAAGAATACAAATGGGATTCGAATTGAGTTGGCACGGTAAACGTGCACTCTGCAAAATTTGAACGAAGCGGGGAAAGTCGTAGTAACCGCCCGAAACCAAAATCTGCGAGATGGAAATCACTACTGCCTATCCCTGCCACGCAAAGCCTATATGCTGGATTTCTATAGGTTTCGATAGGGGTAGGTTTGTAATTTCACCCAAACGTGACGTAACCGCCTCTCACCCGGATTCATACACGATGGGCGCCAAGACACAGTGTGTCCTCGGCCGAAATCGACTCCCTCCCCGATTCATATTCATACACGGTGGGCGCCAAAAAGAAACTCTCGTCGGCAAATATTCGGTGTATGCGAGATTACCGTCCTATCCCCAACCGACTAGTGTTGCTGTGATGTAGTAGAAATTTGAAACGGGGGCTAAGTTTGTAAATTTCCTCGCATTTTAGACAAGCGCGCCCTGAATACATGGTTCCCCCCTTCCTCTCTACCTCCCTTTTCCCCATTTGTACTCTGTGGGTGCCAAAACACCCTCTCCACCCCACCTCCTCCGTTCGCCGCCGTCCGCCACCCCATCCACCGCCGTCCTCCTCCACCATGCCGGAGCTGATACCCCGACGCCGCCGTCCATTACGAGAGATCGACCTCTCTCATCCATGGCTTTGGACCGGGATCCTTGCATCTCGTCCTCTCGCTTCATCCCCGCCGTCGTCCACCTTGCCGGCGCCGCTCCTATGACTGTCTCGTCCACCGCGCCCCGCCGCCACCGTCTACCCTCCTAGATCTGCTTCCACGCCGCCGACAGCCATCGCTATCGCAGCACCGTCAAATTCTCAGCAGATGCGTACACGGCGCCGCACCAGAGGTGGTACTCTTTCGTATCTGCTCAACTTATTTATCGCAGCAAGAAAATAGATCGCCACTGCTTTACTCTGATTTCTTGTCTTGGTTGCGAAGTTGCCTTTGTCCGGTTTGCACCTTCAGATCTGCCATGGCACGCTCAACACCATACTCGCAATGCTCATGGTTTTCCCCTTTTATATTCCACACTAGTTAAATCACAGTAGACTAAATTTCAAAATTGGGTCAGTCGATTTTTCAGAGCTCGCCGGAGTTCGTGGGTGTGATCGAAGGGGCTCGGGTGGGGACGGTGGTTTTGGGGGGCAATGGTGGGGCCTCGTCGAACGAAGAAAACTCGACGCGGGTGGGGGCGGGGTGGGGGTGGGGGTGGCGGAGGAACACAGGCGGTGGGGCCGGTGGTTCGGCCGGTGGCCCGTGCGGTGTTCTGTATGGGAAGCACAGTATGTTCCTTGTCAGGAAGGGGAGCAGGGACATCTGCAGTCTAACAGCTGATTGAGCTGGCCTGTACGTGATCGATAGGCTTTCAATTACTAGCGGCAATACAACACCGTAATTTCCAGCCAGTTCCACTTTCCCGATTTATATATCCTGGTTATGGTGTACCCCTGTTATGTATGCTTCTGTTCTTCATCTGTAATCCAGTGGTGTGGTGAACCTACCCACTACAGCACAATGTCATATTCTGCAATGTCTTAACTATGAACAATGTCATATCATTCTACTATTATTTAAACCGTCTCTTTATTTGCCAATCTGAAATGGTATAAATTGACAGCACACTAACCATTGATACTTATGAGTTCTTGATCTATAATCTAGTGGTATCGTGAAGCTGCCAACTCCTTCAAAATGTCATTTCCTGCCATGTCTTGACCTGAACCATACCATATTGTGTTAATGCAAATTTAAACTGTGTCACTTTATTCGTCAGTAAGAAATGAGATGAATTGTCAGCACTGATACTTTTATGTGCAAAACCTGTCATCTGTCTGCTTGTTTATCTTTTAGAGTGAGGAAGATATAAGTGTTGAACAAGCGCAGTCTCATCATCTTGCTCAGCTGCTTGCGCTGCAGCTCCCCAGCAGGGCTAACCTTTCTTGAACTCTATTTAAGTGCTATCGGTTTTGTATATTATTTTGTCGGCGTGTTTATTTGCACTGGTGGCGATCTTTGATGCCCAGTGTATGTATTCTGCTGTCTGCTTGTGCTTTATTATCATAGTGGCGAACTTTGATGCCTAGTGGATGTAATATGCCGTAATTTCTTTATTGTATAGTATAGGTTTTTTCTTATTCATGATGTTGCAGTTATTTTACTGTATATATATCCTGTCTTCGCAGTAAACCGGCCAAATCGCAAAATTACGATACATAATTGGGCCATCATGCAATCACGATGTAGGTTGGACCTGAAACGTGCCGATCAGCTCACGGGCCGGCAGCAGCCCGAAATGAACCCTAGCCCATGATTGTGCGAATCAAATCACGGGCTTTTAATAGGCCGAAAAATTGTATCGGTCCTTGTTTGGCCCAATCAGATATCGGCTGCAAGCAGGCCAGATGCAAACCGGGCCGTAGTTAGGCCCAACTATATGACGGACTTTTAACAGGCTGAAATTAATATAGGGCAGAAATGTTAAATGGGCCCTTAACAGGCCAAAACTAATATCAGGCCAAATTACTAAGTGGGCCTTTAGCAAGTGGGCCCAAAAGCATAGTGTCCAGTTGACGGGCCGAATCTGATACGGGCCATAATTGAGCCCAAAGCCTCTTAAAGGGCCGGACCTGATCTGGGCCATAATTTGGCCCAAAACATGGTAGGCCTTTAACGGGCCAGATCTCATATTGGGCATTATTAGGCCCGAAGCGTGGCAGGCCATTAATGGACCGGATCAAATATGGGCCGGCATTTGGCCCAAAACAGGGTAAGCAGTTAATGGGCCGGCCTACTAGGGTCCACAAAATCTTGTGGGCCTATAGCTGGGTCGGCCCATTATTGTCGGCGAAATCTCGTGGGCCTTTAGCTGTGCCGGCCCATTATGACCCGCAAGAATCTTCTGGGCATTACCTGGGCCGACCCATTATGGCACACAAAAAAATCTTGTGGGCCTTTACCTGGGCCGGCCCATTATGGCCCGCAAAATCTTGTGGGTCTTTAGCTGGGCCAGCCCATTATGGTCCGCAAAATCTCGTGGGCCTTTAGTTGGGCCGGCCGATTATGGTCCGCAAAATCTTGTGGGCCTTCAGTTGGGCCGGCCCATTTAAACTTGATGGGCCGGTCCACGTGTCAACATATCATAGGCGCGTCTCGCCCATTGGATGAGTTGACACGTGTCTCCTCCAGCCAATGATGATTTTACACGTGGAAAATCCCCATTGGTCAGGGCTGTTAACGGGTTATCGGATCCAAAACCCGACCCGATAGCTTAACGGCATTCCGTTACGGTGGATGACACATGTCGGTCACCCTTGACGAAAGCACTTCTGTGACGCGCGATTTATTGTCATGGAAGTGGACACTTCCGTGATGATAATTTTGGTAATGTCATGGAACACTTCTACGACAGCACAGGTATGACTATCTTGATTCTGTCATAAATTTGTCATGGACGTACATGCATGACAAAAAAACGACCTACTGTGACAAACGCGTATCATCACGGAAGTGTATTTTTTTGTAGTGATTACTGCTGGAAGGCGGGCCTTGTGATTTGACTGCTCGTATAAATGTGCGGACGACCTGATCGAGGAGGAGCAAAGAACCGTGCGGTATACTCAAGTTTTCCACTGGAGTAGTACTGTGACGGAGGAGCACGAAACACAGCAGCCCAATGCCATATGGCGATAAAAAAGATCTAATTTGCTAGTCATCTCATTGTTGGCATTGTTCTATTCATTCCCTAAAAAAACATTGTTCTATTCATGCCTCGCAAAGAACGTGACACGTGCGGCGAAACACCCGAAGCAAAAGATGAAACACATGAGCAAAAGAAGAAGGAAGATTATCACCCCAAATGATATAATTCGCCATGGAGTCGTAACTGCTTCTTCATCGCCTCCACGACCTCCATCTCCTTGCGCGTCTCCTCTGCCATCTTCATCATTGTGTCCATGACGCGGCATTTCTCGACGCGAGCCTTCATCATCTGTTCCACGGCCATATTACGTACCTTGACAGCAGCCGGGTCCTTGATGCGGAGCTTCGCCAACTCTTCCTTCTGTTCCATGGCGAGGGCCTGCAGCATCTTCATCAAGGAACTACTATTCTCATGCAGCTTCTTCCAGCCGACGTTCTTCTCCTTCAACAGGTCGATCTCGTGGCAGAGCTTCGCATTGTCCTCCCGAAGTTGCAGGATTTCGTCGATCGCCTTCTTCTCCGAGGCAATGCTCTTCTTCAGCAGCATCACCAAGCCGGCGGTCAACTCCCCCTGCTGATTGAGCTCAGCGGGCATGTCGTCGAGGCTCTCCTTCAGCAACTCCATCAAGCCTTGGATGAACTCCTTCTGCTTATTGAGCTGATCGGGCATGCCGTCGAGGGATAATGACTCCAGCTCCGCCGTCTCGGCGTGTTCGCCTCCGCGGCTAGGGCGCTCCTGGGAGCCATCGCCTGCCCGTGAGAGATCTTTCGAGGTCTCTGCATGGCGGCAAGCCCTCTCTTTTTTTCCGCAGCCTTGGTTGCCTCTCCCTTGTTACAAGTAGTTCTCGACCTAGAGCTCTGCTCACCGGCCATGGCAACGACGGACGAAGAAGAAGCACTTATGAGGAGGAAAGGTAGAGTGATTTTCGGTTAGGTAGTTCCCCTTTTTATAACCTAAGTACTAGCACTAGTACTAATACCTGCATAGTGGGAACACGTTCAGGTTTGGTACGTACTACTAGTAGGTGTGAGCAGGCTTTCGAATGTGATGGGAACAAGGTAAATATTAAATGATGGCTTTGGTTTCGAGGCCCGAAACGGCTTCCGATGAGTTTAGCGGAACATAAATTTCAAGTACTACTACACTTCTCAAATGCGTAAGTATTATGTTACTGTTAAAAATTGGCACAAAATACGAAGGAGACCAATGGAAGTACTACTAGCAACCCACGATTTAACTACTCGCATGCGCGCAGTGGAGTAATAATGTCCTTCTTCCGCCCTCACGTCCACTCAATTTGCATGCGCTGTATTAATTGACCATCAATGAAGTGAACGACTTTACACACATCAAATTATCACATGGGGTGGATCTTGGTACAAAATTGCATCCGCCCGTGTACCCGCGTGTGCGTGCGAGGAATGAGTGCGTGCATGGCGTGCGTGCACATCTTCACTTCATGCATGTACCGCCAGTATGGCTCAGGGAGGACGAGTACATTCTTCTGGAACCAGCAGCACGTCACTGTGATCAATCCACGCAAGGAGGTCGCGACAACGCCTACACATGTGCCACGTGGCTTCATGAACTGTAAGAGAGACACTGTGTAGCGTGCCATTGGTATTCTAATTTACGTGTTTTGCACATACTCGAAGTACTAGTAAGGTACACGTGCATTACACGCATCGGATTTTGCAACCAAATTATGAATAAATACCACACTATAGCATGTAGGCTCTGAGTCATATATGCCTGATGTAGCCCTTCGTTTAATTCTTATAGTTCATCTCATTCAAAATCAATTAGTTTTTATAAAAAAGCTAAGAACGCGGGAATAGGAAAAACATGGGATTATAGTGGAATGTCGTCTTGAATCCTACAGGATTGTACAAGCGTTTGATTGTGCATAGAAAAAACGCAGAATTCTTTCAAAGAGGTTTGAGTGGATGGGATGTTTCCTATGAAATCTAGAGCAAATGAATCATATGGAAAAATTCCTATGGTTTACAATCCTACTAATCAAACAACCAAGATACGAAAAATTCCTAATGATTAGAATCCTCCAAAATTCCTTTGAGAATCCTTTGAATCAAAGAAGCCCTTAATCTATTTTATGATTCACAGAATTGTGCGTTGTAAAGCACAAAGTAAAAACAAATAATGGCAATTCAACTAGAAAAAAGTTTGGGCGGTTATGATACAGAAGATTCTAGAACAAAAGAGAACCACTGTTGTTTTGAGGTTTGTGTATTATGCTTAAGTTCAACCATGGAGTCTGCTAGATTGTACATGTGGCAAAATCCGGTGGGGGGCTAGAAGATGGTGCGAGGGGCCGAGTGGAGGGAGACTATGAAGGAATGCACAAGTGCGAGATCGATATTTAGAGAGAGAGGGCGAACACGTGCGATGATGCGCGCAGTGGCGGAGCCATGAAAAATAAATGAGCTAGGGGGCCAAGCATTGCTAATCCTTTACGAGGAGGGTCAATTCATGAACTTAAACCATTTTAGCAGCAATTGTCTAATGATCACATTCATATTAGCCTTGATATATAGTGATGTTAGGGGGGAGGGGGCAGGGCCCTTACTGCCCCCTGTCTTCGCCATTGTGCACGCGTCTGAGAGATGAAGCGGAAGGCATGAATGATGAGAGGGGGACGTTGGATACATAATTAATGTGGGTGTATTAGCTATATATGTTAATCCTATATAGAGAGGTATAGATTGATCGATGTGGACGTGGGAAAGAGGGTGAGACCTCACTGGATATATCGATTGATCGGTTTGTGTGGAAAACTATGAAAGACCTAGCTATATACACACATACATAGAGGAACATCGATCGTTGCGCATGCACGTGTGAGAGATAAAGAATGCCCGATATGATGGAGAGGGGGATGTGTGTTGGTGTGTGCCTTCATGGGAGACCGGCCTGAAGAAAAAGATTGCATGTGTTTGATGGATAATGCCGACTGGTAGTGTGTGTGCATGCATGCACGAGAGAAGGTTAGTGGTACAATTATAAAGAGAAGACTACTGTGTGGGTGTAAAAGAATAACTGAATAGGTGAGGTCACAATCAATGTAAAGTTGAATTCAAATATTTGAATAAGAGATCCTGATGTTTGAAACCCATGCATGCATGAATATAACGGAGATCTGCGCGGTGTGGTTTGGAAACGAGCATGTTGTAATGTATAAACATTGAACAAGGTCAGACTGATTTGAATTTGAGATACCGATGGCAGACATCATTTGGCCACGTCTCATCCGTGCATGGACACACTATTCTAATTGGAGATGATGGGAGGCTTTTGCATCACATATCTATATCTATACCCCTATCTATATTATATTTTTTATATTGTGTGCGGGTAAGTTTAACTTTGAAAGATGGTCGTTGGATGAGGCGAATCCGATGGTCCAAAGATGGCAAATTTGAGCACTACTGGCCGTTGGATATCATCTAGATTCCACCAGATTTCGCCACATGTACAATCTAGAAGACTCCATGGTTGAACTTAAGCATAATGCACAAACATCAAAACACAAGCACTTCTTATTTGTTCTAGAATCTTCCGTATCAGAATTAACCAAATGTTTTTCTACATGATTTGCCATTATTTGTTTTTACTTTATGTCTTACGATGCACAATTCCATGAATCTTAAAATAGATTAGCTTTCTTATAAAAACTAGATGATTTTGAATGAAATGAACTATAAGAATTAAACGAACATCTACATCATGCATATATGACTCAAATCTTGCATGCTATAATGTGGTATTTATTCATAATTTGGTTCCAAATCTCATGCGTGCAATGCACGTGTACCTTACTCTAGTCTAAATGGTGTTTGTGTGTGTGTTGTGCGTGTTGAGGTGCAAATTGTCTTTTTTTGGTACACGTTAAGCTTGTTCTTCTGAAATTTCAAGCCGCGCCTTGTTATGCCGAAAATTCAAACTAGCGTCTCTGTCTATCGTGCTGGGAAACTCCCGCCTCTTCAACCCGCGCCTTGTTAGCCCGAAATATTTAAGATATATCTTTGTCTCGTTGTGCTCCGACAACTCCCTCCATCTCAACCCGCGCCTTGCTATTCCAAAATTACAACGCGCGCGAAAACTCCCACCTCCTGTGAAAT
Source organism: Triticum urartu (assembly GCF_056163025.1). Classification (NCBI taxonomy): domain Eukaryota; kingdom Viridiplantae; phylum Streptophyta; class Magnoliopsida; order Poales; family Poaceae; genus Triticum; species Triticum urartu. Next base: position 125,824,588 of record NC_141874.1, on the reverse strand, counting down.
CCCGACACGCGAAATGCCCGTGGTACCCCTGAACCGAAAGAACCGCCGCAAATCGGTGGGGGTACTTTCGTAACTTACCCACACATTTCGGACAAGCGCGTCTCTAAGCCATGGTTCCCCACTGCCATCCCATCCGCCCACCCATTCATACACCGAGGCCGCGAAAACCCGTGACGAAACCCCACATCCTGCTCTGTCCACCACCCAGCCGGAGCCTCTTCCTCGACGACGTCATCCACAGCAACACCTCGACGTCCCTCATCCACCGTACTGGATGAGGATCCATCATCGATCTCATCGTCCCGCCGGTTCAGCCACACTGTCCTCCACCTCCAAGGAGGTGCCCCGACGTTCCCCTCGTCTTTCGCGCCACCTCCATTCCCACACCGCCGTCTTCACCTGCACCACCGGAAGAGCATCATCATCACCGTTTCCTCGGATGAAGCTGCGGCCTAATTGGCACCACCAAAGAGGTTGTACACTAATCGCCGCATTTTCTTCTTGATTCGATCTCACGGTGCTGCCGGCGATCGGTCCCGAGCCGCCACGGCGCGGCTCCATCCACGGCGGCGTCGCCAGCCACTTCCTCCACGGCGTCGCTCCCTCGGCGGCGACGTCCACATCAGTAGGACCTGCTGCTGCTTTAGCTCTTGCTCGCGTTGCTGCTCTGCTCTTGCTCTCGGTCCCCTGCCTGGTCTGCTCTTGCTATTGCTCTTGCTCACACTGCTGCTCTCGCTCTTGCTTGCGATGCTGCTCCGATTTAGCTACACTTCACTCTGATGCCGCCGGGGTGAAGGAAGAACCAGCCGCAGCGGGGAGGGGGGCTCACCAGAGAGGTACCCCACTATCTATCTTAGGTTTCAGGATGGGAGCGGTGGTCGCCGGCAGTGGCGGGGCGGTGGCGTGGGGATCGCCGGAGAAAAAGCTCGGCATGGGAGGGGGTCCTAGAGGGATGGACGGGGCGGCGGCGGACCCGCGGTGGGGAGTGTTTTCGGGGCGGACGGGGCGGCGCACCGCCGGTCGCGGGCGGCGGGGGGGCTGCTGTTTGGCCGGCTCAGGGGGGTGGAGGTTGAAGATGAACCGCAGGCCCTTGATTTCATATCCAATGGCTGCAAAATGACTGACCAGAGATGAAAAAGTCAGTCGACCGACATGTAGCCTCACCTTGCTAGTGCGTTCAGATCGACAGCAAAATTCAGTTTCGACAGTTAAGTTCAGTTTTGACAGTTAAGTTCAGTTTCGATAGTTAAATTCAGTTTCGACAGTTAAGTTCAGAGATGAGCGGCTGATGTATTTTACATCTAGCACTTTGTGTTTATGTATTTTACGTCATGTATTGGAGACGCTATTAGAATTCCACTCAGGTTAACGTTGTTCGTTGTCTCTCTTGTCCTGCTTTAGCCTCGGCGTCGTACAACTCACTGGAGCTTCTCCAACGACGAAACCCTCCATCACAGCGGAGCAGTACCTCGGGCTCCATCTCCAGACGCCTAAGATCTTCTTCCCCTCCTCCGACAGCCAAGTCAGTTGGAGCATCCTCACCGGCCAACCCAATCACGCTGAGATCGACATGGCTTCGCCAAAGAGGTTGTACACTTGTTGCATCTCTTTTTTACTCTACATGTTATATATATTGTCCACTGAGCACTCGTAGTAACGGGAAATACCATTATTTTATCCTACTATATGACAAGCAGTGAGGTACCAGGCAACTTAGCTATCGGTGATGGACTCTCTTGAACGCCATCATTATTTATCTCTGCGTGTTTGAGCTGCACATTTGTCGATGGGCCTGGGAGTTGAGCTAGTATGGTAGTGGCCTGGGTCCAAAGTAATAGAAGTAGCACAAAAACATTATTTTAGTGTAGGATTTTCCTTGCTCAAGCCTGCCTACTAGAATCGCCAGTGCTTGAAAGGAAAAGTGAATGAAAAACATCGGAATTGGAAAGTTTCCTATGGTACTACTTTTCATGAATTTGGTGCAAAGGAATGGAGCAAAGGAAAATTGTAGGATTTGTTCCTTTAGTGTCTTCTTGAAAGAAAAACCGTAGGAATTCTAATTTCCACTTCTCCTCCTTTTCATATTCCTATTCATCAAGCACAAGACTAAGAGATAGTAGCATAATAGCATTATAACCGTACATTTTCTTGTGGTTTGACTTAATCTCACCATGCTGTTTTGCATCCTGTGATCTTCCAATTGTTGTGAATCAAACACCCAGATTGGCAGAAATCTTGTTGTCGGTGTCAAAACCGGCGGATCTCGGCTAGGGGGTCCCGAACTGTGCGACTAGGTGGATGGTAACAGGAGGCAGGGGACACAAAGTTTTACCCAGGTTCGGGCCCTCTTGATGGAGGTAAAATCCTACGTCCTGCTCGATTAATATTGATGATATGGGTAGTACAAGAGTAGATCTACAACGAGATCAGAGAGGCTAAACCCTAGAAGCTAGCCTATGGTATGATTGTATGTTGTCCTACGGACTAAAACCCTCCGGTTTATATAGACATCGGAGAGGGCTAGGGTTACACAAGGTCGGTTACAAAGGAGGAGATATGCATATCCGTATTGCCTAGCTTTCCTTCCACGCCAAGTAGAGTCCCATCCGGACACGAGACGAAGTCTTCAATCTTGTATCTTCATAGTCTAACAGTCCGGCCAAAGAATATAGTCCGGCTGTCCGGAGACCCCCTAATCCAGGACTCCCTCAGTAGCCCCTGAACCAGGCTTCAATGACGATGAGTCCGGCACGCAGTATTGTCTTCGGCATTGCAAGGCGGGCTCCTCCTCCGAATACATCACGGAAGAATTTGAATACACGGATAGTGTCCGACCCTGCAAAATAAGTTTCCACATACCACCGTAGAGAGAATAATATTTCCACAAATCTAATCTGCTGACACGTTTTGGCAACACGACATTATGCCATGGCCCAGTAATTATTTGAACCGTTTCCTTTAACTAGCCCCGCACATAACGCGAGGCAGTTTTTTGACACGTCTTGTCAAAGCAGAGATCGTGTTCCCCCTATTACGGGATTCTCATAAATACGGGCGTGGGTAACCCAACCGCGCCGTCGGATACGGCACTTGGAGGATAGGCTAGTGGGGACGCATAGTTTCGTCCGCCCATATAAAGGGATAAGGATTCACCTCTTCATCCACGCCTTCTTCCTCCTTTGCTCATCCACTTTCGCACACTCGAGCTCCAGCACCCAAGTCTGCATTTCCCACCTCGACCTTCTCCAACCATGTCTGGAGCGGGAGGCAGGTGGATGATCTCCTCCGTCGCGGAGGGACACATCAAGAAGCTGAGGAGAGCCGGATACCTGCCCGACGACATCGCGCATCGGCTCCCAGAGGAGGGGCAGCTCATCCCCATCCCCAGTCCCCATGAGAGGGTAGTGTTCCTTACCCACTTCCTCCGCGGACTGGGATTCCCTCTTCACCCATTCGTCTGGGGGCTCATGTTCTACTACGGCCTGGATTTCCATGATCTGGCCCCGAACTTCATCCTCAACATCTCGGCGTTTATCGTCGTTTACGAGGCCTTCCTCCGCATCAAGCCCCACTTCGGCTTATGGCTGAAGACCTTCAACGCCAAGCCAAAGGTAGTGAGAAGCCGCCAGGTGGAGTGCGGAGGCGCCATGGTGGGCAAGATGCCCAACGTTACATGGCTCGAGGGCTCCTTTGTGGAGACCATAAAGGGGTGGCAATCGGGGTGGTTCTACATCACCGACCCGCGCGACCCTAAATGGGCTGCGGCCCCCAAGTTCCGATCTGGCTTCCCCACGCGGCTCACCTCCTGGCAAGAGAAGGGCCTGTCCTGGGGTAATTCGGGAGAGCTGACCGGACTCCAAACATGTATTCAAAACATGGTGAACAAGAAGCTCAAACTTGTCAACGTGGTCCAGGTCATGCTCATCCGCCGGATCCTCCCGTGCCAACAACGGGCTTTCAACTTCTGGGAGTTCGACCCGGCCCAACACCGAACTCTGAACAGGCTCTTCGATACAACTCACGAAGATGCCTGAAAGGTGCTGTTCAAGAGCGCCGAGGTTCCCCCTCCCACTACCGAGGACCGCGGATTCTGCGCGAAGCGCCAAGCCAGCGCGGTAAGCTGTTTTACCTCTCACGGGATACTTGTTTTCCATAGTTTGACTCTATGCGGGATCTAAGCTCCCGTACCTTTGACAGGACTGGCAGGAGACGGCCGGACAGATCGACTGTCCGGCTCCTTTGCCCGAAGGCCTAGCAGACGCTCTCCTCGCGAAGATGCTGACTCCGTCTCCTTATACGGTGTCGGAGAATACCAAGAAGGCCAAGGGAACCCGAAAGAGTTCCCAACGCCAGGCATCATCAGACTCACCATCTGATGAATCTACGGCACACTCCTCCCCCGAAGATGAGGAGGAAGAATAAGAAAAGAAAAGGAAGGCCGCCCCAACTAAGGGGCCGAAGGGTCCAAGAAGGGAAGGACTCTCCTTCCGGACAGCTCAACCGCCGCCGTCGAAGGCGAAGACGAGTGGTTGCCCAGGGCCAAGCCCCTGGGGAGGTCGTAAGTATTCGGATACTAGAGTAACTCATAGCATTCCTTTGTCGCACTGCTTTCCCTAATGCCGAATATGATTATGCAGGCCGCCACGAGCCCGTATCGATGTATCGTCGGACGGCTCCCTGGGCTCGTCAGATATGGATAGCGATCCGCTTCCGACCGCCACCTCCCCTTGCCCTGCGGACGACGCCAGGTGTTGTCTCAAGAGGCACCGGGTCGAGGGGAGACAGTCCCGGAGGCGCCTCAAGGCGACCTTCCGGACTCCAGGAGCAGAGGGGACAAGGCCCCTGAGGGCCTCGAGTTTGGCCCTCAGCTGAACACCGCGCCGGAACCTCCAGCGGTTCCGGACTCGGGCAGGCGGCCTCCTTCTAAGAGGGGTGAGATGCCTGTGCCGGTGACCTCTGTCCATCCAGAGGCGCGGGACAATCTGCTGGAAGCACTTCGCAGCGCTTCCATCAACGAGGAGCACCGTACTATTATGAGTGTGGTGGTCCAGAAGGTTCAGTCCGCCAAGAGCGGATTGACTGAAGCCTGTGCCAGCCTTCGAACAGGCTTTGAGGTAAGTGTTTAGAATATAGGAAAAATATTACCGCATAGACAGTAGCCCCTGATGCTTTGTTCGGTGTTCACAAAGAAAAGCCGAACAGAGGATCAAACAATATCGCAGGAGTCTAATATAAGTATGTCAATATGCATATGCAGGCTTCGCTGCTGGCATCTGCCACACTGACTGCGGAGGTCGCCGCACTGAAGTAGGACCTTAAAGTGTCCAAGGACGAGCTCGGCCTTGCCAAGAGGCAGCTCGAGGAGAACAAAGGTAAGTAATGCCTAGTTTATGGATATGTATAAAAAGAATGCGATTGCGAAAATGAGAGGATCATCATGAATTTGCCAGGGGCCACAACCGAAGTGGCGACCCTAAGGCAAGCGCTGTCCGAGGCCGAAGAGAAAGCGGCCAAGGAGCGCACCGAGCGGGAAAGGCAAGGGTCTTGGGTGGGCGAGGTGCAGCAAGAGCTCCAGGCTCTCGTGGCGAAGCACGAGGCGTTGGAGCTTGACTCGAAGACGCGGGAGTCTGAGCTTTCCGCGGCCCTCAAGAGCGCAATAAGTGCCAAGGCTGAATCCCAAAAGGCCCTCCAGGAGATTGACGCGATGAAGAAAATAGTGGCGGGTAAGGCATTCTATATGCAAAGCAAGCATGTGAAAGTAAATTACCTATTACTTACCCGAATCCGGAGCTCTCCAGGAGCATTCGCAGATTTGCCCCGCAGCGTGTCGGATGCCGCACAGTTTTACCAGGTCGAGGAGGGAAGCTCAACGGAGAAGTTGTTCTGGTCTTAGTATACTGGGACCGAACACCCAGTGCCTATGAGCGACCAGCTGAAGCAGCTGGTCGAGCTACACAAAGCGGCCGAACAGGCCATGAAGGGCTTTATAGTCCGGCTGTGGCCTGGCGACGCCTTTTCAAACAGCTACTTCGGCCTGGTGAGGTGGCTTGTGGACACCTGCCCATGGCTGGAGGTCGTCAAGCGGTCTGTCTGCATCGAAGGTGCACGCCGGGCTTTCGCCCGCGTGAAGGTGCAATGGGCCAAGCTAGACGCCGTGAAGCTAATCAAGGAGGGACCGCCGCAAGTCAAGGAGCATCGCACCCCCTAAAATTTATTATGAGGGTGTCCTGAAGGGTGCCCGTCTTGTAGGGGACAAATGTTTAAAGGATGTAATATTTGAGTAAACTTGCTCGTGTGATCCTGTATGATGAAAACTTGTTTCATATGCGCTATGCAACGCTTGTTTGAATTTAAAATATTACCTTTTGTTTGGCTGTTTATCCAATCTAAGAGATGGCTAGTCCTCGGCTTCTGCCCCCATGCCGCGAGTGCTGGGGTGTTCGGGATAAACCTGAGCACTCTTCTTCCCATTGTTGGGTCCTTCGAGGGAGGTGCTCAGCATAGCGAACAAGGAAACCGAACTAATAATACTTTATCACTCTCACTTAGCCATAGAATTCTATAATTTTAAATTTCGGTGAAGCCCCTGGTATTCGGAAGGCCGAATTCGGGGCGCGATACATGCCTTTAAGCCAGACAGGACCGGCTCCTCGCTCTAAGCGGCATAATTCTTTAGGGACTCGAAACCTCGCCGAACAGTGACCAGTCTCTCGCCTTATCATGACAGTCAGTTTTAGCTTTCTCTACTGAGGTGCTTAGCCCAGCAGAATCGAGGCACAATCGCAGTAGTTCTCCTAGCGCTACCTTAGCCGATAGAGCGGAACGTAAGGTACCAAAACATAGGAGCCGAGCAAACCCAACATTCGACCAAAGACATGATTCGGAGCTGATGCATATAATGCTATAAGTTTGGGGTGCCACACTTATGGAAGTATTCGGACCTCTCACACCATATTGTGGGGTACTTAAGCCCCTGATGTGTTGGTTGTACCAAAGTGTACGGTTGCAAGGCGTCATTAATGAACACACATATATATAGGGAAAATAGTTACTACCATCGGTGGTAGTTACCTCCATCCTCCGTGCCATCCAATTGCATTGTGATCCGTGCAATTCTTAGCGGGTCATAGAAAGGGAATGAGTGGATTTCTCGTGCCCGCTTCGTGGGTTAGTTAAGCTAGCTCCCGATTTTCTTGCTTCCGCTGAGCGTTTCTTTCCTCGCTACTTATTTGGATCAGGACGCCGGGTACCATCCCACGAGAAAAGGATTGGATCTGGCATACAGAACCAAAACAAGCTCGTCTATCTCAACTACCAAATCAAAAAGTGCACCTGCTAGCAGAAAGGTATGGCTCAGCAATTGATTTACACACATGCATGATTCTTTCATTTACATCTGTGCATGCATCCTGATGCTAATTGACTTCTTTTTCCTGCAAGCTTCCATGTTGGGAAGACAACTCGGTAGGCTATTGCCGCCGCCGCCGTCGTGTACCACCTGCTACTGCTGCTACCACCGACAACATCTGCAAGCTGCAACATCCTACATGACCTCAATTCCCTTTAGTGACCAACCCAGGAGATTTTTGTACGGTGACGGCGAGGACACACGAGCGCACATGGCCGATGGGTGGCTGCTCTATTGTGGTGGTAGAAACAACCTGCACGGCCTGCTGGTACCAGTGGCAAACACGGGAGTACGGCCGACAAGCGACTGGCTGACTGCTCTAGCATGGCGGCGTCGAAGTCGCACCGGCCACGCGGTCGTCTCCGTGATCCATTGAAGAGCCTGGACGAACATCACGCACTGAAGCCTCTCCATGCAAATCCTCCTTTTCATGTTGAGCCGATCAAGATCGTATATGACCGAGCAGCGATAGCAAGACTTGTATTCGAGTGAGATGAACAGTGTTTTTTGTATGATGAGATGAGTAGTTTTCGGTGGTCAACGTTGCCCCTTCATGTGATGCATGGCTGACATCACGTATGCATGCATGATGCACCTACTGGACCGTGAAATCAATACCAGATGCATTATTAGCAGTATATAAATAGACAGATATTAACATGTACTCCACTTCATTCTGGCCGGGAGGATACATACTCTTTTGTGCTATTATAGATACACTTCAAATTTAGTTTTTTAATACCATATACTCCATACTTTATACTTAACCTTTTTTTCTGAATGCAATATACTCCATACTTAATATTTTTGTTTTGAAATATACTACATACTCCATACTTCCTCATATGGAACACATACATACTCCTTAGAGTATAGACATGTACACTATGGTTTTGAAGATATCATCATGTAATATGTATCCTCGTCGACGCTGAACATATACTATCCGCTACTTCATACTAAGTTTCAATTAAAAGTATATATATATACTCCCTACTAAATATGACAATTCAAAGTATATATACTCCGGAAGCCATACTACATACTGACATACTCTATACTACTTTTTTATTCTACATAGTGTATAAACTCCATACCATACTCCATCTCAGACTATTCTACATACTCCGTATGCCTAGAAACAAAAGTTCATATATACTATATGCTCAATCAATAATATACAATACTATTTTCTAGTAATACCAAGCATCATCCCCACAAAAAAAACAAGTACCGTATACGGCTATTTCCAAATTATATACAATATACTTTACCTTATTTCTTGCACAAGGTATTTGCGGCAACACGCCATACTGACACGTTTCTTTTGCTTTTTACGTGGGTACATGATGCCACTTATCCATTCAACACAGTTGGTTAGTTCGGAAGACCTCGCAATAAAAAAGAAGGTTGTTGAAACTAACGCACGCAATTTCTTGCTAATTCTTTTTACCGAATGGTAATCAGACGCAAGTTAGTTACCCTGCTATTGGGTTTCCCACATCCACTAACCCGTCTAGTATGGAGAAAGAATGAGACACGTGGCAGGCAAACACTTAGATGGTAACTACCACCGCTTGTAGATAAAATTTGTCATATATATACATATATATATATATATATATAACAAGAATGCAATAATAGTCGTAATATTATGCGTTGTTTATTCAAAGAGGTGCATTAAAGCAGAATGATACAGATAGTGGGATAAAAAAAAGTAGGACTATGTCCCTTCCAAGGGCAAGCTGAGGAATAGTATTAAAGCAAATATTTCACTCGTTATCGTAATCCACCTGGGAGTTCCGTGGTGTGACGTAGCTTTCTGCCTCTCTTGGTTGCTGCATCATGTGTTCGGCAATCATGCTGCCGGATAAGGTTTTCAGAGATTAAAGTCCTAAAAGAGAAAAATAACAAAGCGGGAAGCCCCTAGTGCGGTTTAGGCCGCGTCTTGGAGCGTGTCGTAGTTATGCCCCCCTCCCCACCTGTGCCCATGGTATTTTTAATGCGTAATTATGTACGCGTGGCACGGATTTTGCCATTTGGCTTGGGCCGGGGTGGGGGCCGCATTGCTACGCGAGCTCAGACCGTGCCAGGCGGTCTAGTTGCCGATTACTCCGAGCGCGTTTGAAGGTGTCCGGGTCTTGAAACGCCGAACTGGTGGATTGCCTTGAGAGGCTGTTTTGTGCTTCTACTGCGAGGGGCGCAATGTGCTCCTCCGTGCGGAGAGAGCGCTCTGTGTTTCCGTTAACTGTGATGACCCCTCGGGGTCCTGGCATCTTTAGCTTGAGGTATGCATAATGTGATACCGCATTGAATCTCGCAAATGCAGTTCGCCCGAGCAGTGCATGATAGCCACTGCGGAACGGGACTATATCGAAGATTAATTCTTCGCTTCGGAAGTTATCCGGGGATCCGAAGACCACTTCCAGTGTAATTGAGCATGTGCAATGGGCCTCTACACCTGGAATGCCGCCTTTAAAGGTCGTTTTTGTGGGTTTGATCCTTGAGGGGTCTATACCCATTTTGCGCACTATGTCCTGGTAAAGCAGGTTCAGGCTGCTGCCGCCATCCATAAGGACTCGAGTGAGGTGAAATCCGTCAATGATTGGGTCTAAGACCAGTGCGGCGAATCCGCCGTGACGGATACTAATGGGGTGGTCCCTGCGATCGAAGGTGATCGGGCAGGAGGACCATGGTTGAACTTTGGGGCGACTGGCTCCAACGCATATACGTCCCTGAGCGCACGCTTCCGCTCCCTCTTGGAGATGTGGGTTGCGTATATCACGTTCATCGTCCGCATTTGTGGGGGGAACCTCTTCTGTCCTCCGGTGTTCGGCTGCCGAGGCTCCTCTTCGTCGTCGCTGTGTGACCCCTTATCTTTATCTTCGGCAATTAACTTGCCGGCCTGCTTGAACACCCAGCATTCCCTGTTGGTGTGGTTGGCTGGCTTGTCAGGGGTACCGTGTATTCGACACGAGCGATCGAGTATGCGGTCCAAACTAGACGGGCCCGGAGTGCTTCTTTTAAATGGCTTTTTTCGCTGACCGGGTTTAGAGCCTTTGAATCCAGCATTGACTGTCGTATCCTCAGTATTATCGCTGTTAAGGCGGCGCTTATGTTTGTTGCGACGTGACCTGCTATTGCCGTCCTTGGTACCCGAAGTACCATGGTTTTTTGATATGTTGTTACTGCGAGCCAGCCAGCTGTCTTCTCCCGCACAAAAGCGGGTCATGAGTGTTGTGAGGGCTGCCATAGATTTCGGCTTTTCCTGTCCAAGGTGCCGGGCAAGCCACTCGTCGCGGATTTTATGCTTGAAGGCTGCTAGGGCCTCTGCATCCGGACAGTCGACGATTTGATTTTTCTTTGTTAGGAACCGTGTCCAGAATTGCCTGGCCGATTCTTCTGGCTGCTGAATTATGTGGCTCAAGTCATCAGCGTCTGATGGTCGCACATAAGTGCCCTGAAAGTTGTCGAGAAATGTGGATTCTAAATCTTCCCAACAGCTAATGGACTCTGCTAGCAAGCTGTTAAGCCAATGCCGCGCTGGTCCTTTGAGCTTTAGTGGGAGGTATTTGATGGCATGTAAGTCATCGCCGCGGGCCATGTGGATGTGGAGGAGGAAATCCTCGATCCATACCGTAGGATCTGTTGTGCCGTCGTATGATTCAATATTTACGGGTTTGAAACCCTCTGGGATTTGATGATCCATTACTTCGTCTGTGAAGCATAGGGGGTGTGCGGCGCCTCTGTATTGGGCTATATCGCGACGCAGCTCAAATGGGTCTTGCCCGCTGTGTTCGGCCCGGCCGGATTGACTTTTACTGTATCCGACGTGACGTTTACCGTCTCACATAGTGGCGCGCCCTCGTGATCCGTAGATCGATCTTGCATGTTTTTCTTTGTCCTCCAATACGTCTCGCAGGTCTGGCGTATTTCCCCATGGCTTTTTATTTGAATGGCGTCGGGGTGCAGGCTGAGTTTTTAGCTGGAATGCCTCTCTATCGCGGCCACGAGGTGGCCGATCAGCCGCGTCATACGCTTCTTCCTCCAGTCGGGGTAGCAACCTGCATTTTGGGTAACTCTTGAAGGGGCGCTCGGGTTTATATTCCTCGGCCGCGAGGACTTCAGTCCATCTGTTAGCTAGCAGATCTTGATCAGCTTGAAGCTATTGCTGCTTTTTCTTAAGGGTATTTGTCGTGGCTATAAGCCGGTGCTTGAAGCGCTCTTGTTCGATGGGATCCTCTGGCACGGCGAATTCATCATCGCCGAGGCTTGCCTCGTCTTCGGAGGGGGGGCATGTAATTATCATCCTCCGCTTCTCCATCTGCCGCTCTCTCGGGAGGGCTGGCTACTCCACCCTCCTGCTCTAAATCTTGCTGGAGGGGATTGTTGTTATTTTCGGCACTATCTGGAGTGTTATTATCTCGTGTGCGAGTATCATCATTTTTGCTTTGGCGGGACTTAGAGCGGCGCTGCTGACGTCGGCGCTTGGGTTATTTCTTGGAGGGGTCATCCTCCGCTGTCTCGTCGCCATTGCCTTCTTTGGGTGTGTCCACCATGTATATATCGTATGATGAGGTGGTTGTCCAGTGCCCTGTGGGCACTGGTTCATCTTTGTCTCCCGCATCGTCGTCCATACCGTCGATGTCTTCGGAGTCAAAGTCGAGCATGTCGGTTAAGTCATCGATAGTGGCTACTAAGTGGGTGGTGGGCGGGCCGTGAATTTCTTCGTCGTCCGCATCCCAATCCTGCCGGACATAGTTCGGCCAGGATCCTCGTGACAAGGAGAGAGACCTTAACGAGTTCAGTATGTCGCCAAAGGGCAAGTGCTGAAAAATATCCGCGGAGGTGAACTCTTGAACGAAGCCCAATCGGATTCGCTAGGAACGGGCGCAGGTGGTTCAGAGTCCGTGGCCGGAAAGAGATCCGGCAGTTTGTCAACACGGCTCTCGTGCAGAGTAAGGTCGATGTTCGGCTCGATCGCCGATGAGGGTAAGGCCTCTGTGGCGGGGTCCATCCACCCATCCATGGACGGTGCAACTGGCTCCGAATCGAGGGTCGGAGCGGCTGTCGGTGCGATCTCCTGAACACTGTCGGATGGTAGAGCTAAATCATACTCACCATGACCGCGTGACGCACAAGGCAGAGGCTTGAATCCGTCGAAGATCAAGTCTCCGCGGATATCGACCGTGTAGTTTAAGCTTCCAAACCTGACCTGATGGCCAGGGGCGTAGCTTTCAATCTGCTCCAGATGGCCAAGAGAATTGGCCCGCAGTGCAAAGCCGCCGAATACAAAAATCTGTCCGGGGAGAAAAGTCTCACCCTGGACTGCATCGCTAACGATGATAGAAGGAGCCATCAAGCCTTATGGTGGCGTCACAGTGGAACTCTCAATGAAAGCACCAATGTCGGTGTCAAAACCGGCGGATCTCGGGTAGGGGGTCCCGAACTGTGCGTCTAGGCGGATGGTAACAGGAGGCAGGGGACACGAAGTTTAACCCAGGTTCGGGCCCTCTTGATGGAGGTAAAACCCTACGTCCTGCTCGATTAATATTGATGATATGGGTAGTACAAGAGTAGATCTACCACGAGATCAGAGAGGCTAAACCCTAGAAGCTAGCCTATGGTATGATTGTATGTTGTCCTACGGACTAAAATCCTCCGGTTTATATAGACACCGGAGAGGGCTAGGGTTACACAAGGTCGGTTACAAAGGAGGAGATATGCATATCAGTATTGCCTAGCTTGCCTTCCACGCCACGTAGAGTCCCATCCGGACACGAGACGAAGTCTTCAATCTTGTATCTTCATAGTCTAACAGTCCGGCCAAAGAATATAGTCCGGCTGTCTGGAGACCCCCTAATCCAGGACTCCCTCACCTGTGTTTTTAAATTCTCTGTTTTGCACGTGCATTCCTATCCTATTCTTGTCTATTTCCTATCCCTGCATTGTTAGAATCCTCAAATTCAAACAAGCCCTTACTCAATTACTTCTGTTACAGATATGTGTCAAAGAAAACCATGTGTGGTTTGTCTTGCTCCTCCGGCGCTGTGTTCCACCCCAGCTCAGCTGCTCCAACGACAGAAGGGTTCACCACAGCAGGGATCCACTCTCCAGACTGTCTTTCGCCGCCTCAGATCTTCTTCCCCGCCGCCGGCAGCCACGGCAACTGCATTACCATCATCAACTAAGCAGATGACCTTGAGGACTACACGGGTCCGCAAGAGAGGTCGCACTCTTCCGTGTCTGCTTACGTTATGCGTCGCTTAATATGATGACATGCTACATTATCGTCGTGTTCACCTATTAGACTCCGAGTCAGGTCCAAACTAATGCTGAAACTTGAGTTTTTAAATAGTTGTGGGGTACATATTGGGGCAGCAATTAGTACTCTCTGTCTACTATCTGGTTAATCTCCGGTGTCTACTATGAGTTTCATGTTGGGTGCAAACAAACATTAAAGGAGCCATTATCTGTATTTTTTAACTAAAGCTATTATGTGCTTGCTACCATTGGTTTTGAGTCTATCCACAGTTTGCTACCATCACTCTGGATTTATGCATGCACTCCTTACATAATCTCACTATGTTTTATTCCTATGCATGCCATTTATTGTACACAATGGAACTGATCATGTAGAGCAAAAGAGACGAGCCTTGCATGGCAATAAAATTTCATGCAGACGTCGTTCCATGGTGGGCGCAAAGGCAGCCCCCCTCCACCCATTTCGGATCGTAATCAAGAGGAAGATAACTGTTATGAGGGGGATTCAGAAGGAGAAGACCACTCCTATTTACCCCATGAGGTCTTCGCTCTAACTTGGCATGTTGATGTTGGTAATATCATGCATATGGTGCCTTGCATTGCTTACTGTATACATTAAAGATGTCATCTACTTAGTTTATACATGCTTTGTGTCAATGCCATTTGTTTAGTTTCTTTATCGTATATGTGAATCATGCAATGCCATCTTGTCTAGCGAGGCATCATATATGTGAATTTTGCAATGCCACCCTGGTTAGCCAGTCATCTTATATGTGAATTATATCATGCCATCATCTTTTTATTACGTGTTAAATTTGTCAAAAAATTTAGTACATTCAATTACTCTTCCTGTGCATCAGCCATTTGGCACGATCATGGAAAAATCTGGAGTGGAAACAAGGTCTTCAGAGCAGACAATGCTATCTGACGATAGCTCCCCAGAGGAGGATTCAAAGACAGATGACCAGTCATACCCCCCCCCCCCCCGAGGTGCACGCCCTAACTTGGCAGGGTTACGTTGTTGTTGCTCATATCGTGCGTATGGTATCTTGCATTGCTATGTCATTTGCTTAGTTTAGACATGCTTTGTGTGAATGCCACCTGTTTAGTGTCTAATTACCATATATGTGAATTATGCAATGCCATCTTGTTGCAAGACATTATATATGTGAATTATGCAATGTTATCTTGTTGCAAGGCATTATGTATGTGAATTATGCAATGCCATGCTGTTTAGGCAAGCGTCATATATGTGAATTATATCATGCCGTCCTTTTTTTGTATTTCTCATTGCTTTTGTCGACAATGTTTGTATATTCAACTGCTCTTCCTGTGCATTAGCCATTTGAATTGGTGATGGAGAAATCTGGAGTGAAAACAAGGTCTTCAGAGCAGACAATGCTACCTGCTGAAGCAGATATCTTGCTGGTTACAGATAGCTCTTCAGAGGAGGATTCAGAGGCAGATGACCAGTCCTATTATCCCCCTGAGGTGTATGCTCAAACTTGGCAGGGTTATAATACTCATATAATGCATATGTTGTATTGCAATGCTTAGTTTTTACATCATATACACAATATTGAATGCCATCTCCTTAGTTGACACATCATATATGCGATTGCCCTCTGCTCACTTCCTTAGTATATAAATCATATATTTGAATTATGTCATGCCATGATGTTTACATAGGCAGCATGTATCTGAATTATGGCATGCCAACCCATTTTCTAAAGACATAATATAGATATATCATCTCATCCTATTTACATAGTCATCATATTTAAATTATGTCATTCTATCCGCGAATTATATCATGCCATCATGTTTCCATCGACGGCATGTTTGTGATTTATGGCATGCCAACCACTTTAATAGACACATCGTATAGTTATATCATGTCATCCTGTTTACATAGTCATCATATTTTGAAGTATGTCATTCTATCCTGTTTAGTTAGCCATCATACATGTGAAATTGTGTCATGCTATCCTGTTTAATTAGCCATCATATATGTGAAATTATGTCCTGCTATTCTGTTTGCTTAGACAACATAAATGTGAATTATTTCATGCCCTGTTTTCTTCCCTACTATCCATTGCACCTGTCTATCTTACAATGTCTGTACATTCAATTACTTTTCTTGTTTATCAGCCATTTCAATTGGAGGGAGTGATGGCAGTATCTGTGGGAGTAAAAACACTGTCTTCAGAAAATATCGTGCTACCTGTTGATGCAGATAGAACCACGGTTGTACTTGCCCAAGAACCAGCCCCACCACACATAACCCACACTCATGCAGATTGTACCCCTACCCAGTTGGACAGAGAACCGGCTACACCCCTTCTAACCCCAACCCCAGCAGATAGACACCCAGTTCCCGTTGACACAGCACCGTCTCCACCACAGAGCACCCAAACACGAGCAGTTAGTAAGGCAACTGCAGTGCCCAAATCACGAGGACCACCACTCCGAAACTGAAGTCAACGCTTAAAGCAGAAGAAGAATTGTTCTCAGGTCAGGTTCCGTAGCTATGGTTCATACTACTTTGCTCTTGCATCACTGTGTTTACTGTTACCAACTAATTTCAAATTTAAAGGATGCAATTGAAACTCCAATGGCGCAACAGGTATGTTTTAAACCTGTTTCTTCAACGTGTTTGGCTGTTTGCTTTTGTAACTTGCTCTATGTTGATTTCAGTTTCAATTGAATAAACAGTTATTTTCTCATGCCATGCACATTACAAGTGTTGTTATTGTTGTGTAGTTTCCCACACTTATATTCTGTCTATGCTGCTTTGTCTTAAATAGATATGATTCGAACTGTATCTATCTTGATTTGGCAACATAAACTAGAATGATATAGACCATACAGTGACCATACTACATAGATATATGTTTTTTTCATGATGTTATCCTGTCCACCTTACTACTGAATTGGTTTACCAAAATGAGTTTCATATACTACATTGTAAACCTGAGATGTGTTTGTTTGTTTCTCTTTTAGAACGCGGATAAAATATTGGAGAAGAGTACCCTGTTATGCAATGGTAAAGGAAGTAATGCAGATAAGGTTCAAGATAGTGAGACATCCCTGTTGGTCTCCAAGAAAGCTGATAAAAACTATATTGAAGAAACTAAGACAACCCCAAAGTCCTATCTTGAAGTAGTGTTCGAGTTACTGGCTACCACTGCTGGCACCAGCCCTTCGAACTCATTGCCTGAATCAGTTTGGCTTCTTGAGTCTCAACTTCAAGTTGAAAGACATCGATCAGATGTTATGCGACAGGAAGCCGAAGGACTGAGGAAGTCCCTGCAGAATTCAGATGCATACTTTCTGGTGCAACAGCAAGCACTGGAGGACTTAAGCGCCAAACAAGAGAAACTTAATAAGCTTGCTAAGCATCTTGCCAGCATTATGGGTACCCAGGATATTGTTTCTTGAGCTCTTCTGAAGTGGTTTCAGTTCTGGACTTGTTTTGCTGCGGCGTTTATATGTTGCCGTGTTCCCTATATTTGCACTGGTGGCGAACTTTGATGCCCAGTGGATGTAATATGTGTAATAGCCGTGATAGCCTAGTGTAAGTTGCTTGCTTATTTATTTCCTTGTTGTCTTGTTTATTTGTTTGCTTGTAGTCAGTGCAGTTCTTTTTCTGTGGTTTGCTAGTGGCTGCAATAACCTATTTTTTAAAACTAGGCCACAATAACCATGGGCTAATATTTACTATAGTGACACTGGGCCTCCTACGGGCCGTAGAAACAGTGGGCCTTCTACGGGCCGTAGAAACAGTGGGCCTTCTACAGGCTGCAGAAACAGTGGGCCTTCTACGGGCCGTAGAAACAATGGGCCTTGTACGGGTCGTATCATCAATGGGCCTTCTACGGGCCGTATCATCAATGGGCCTTATACGGGCCGTATGATCGATTGGCCAAACATGGGCCAAACAGATCGCATTCTGGCCGTAAACGGGCTAGAGTTGGAATCGTCCGTTCATGGGCCGACCATAATGGGCCATTGTTAATAGGTCGTATTTGATGACGCTATGAAAACGGCCCAACGTATTAACGGACCACAAACGGGCCGACTGTAACCACGGGCTGAATTTGGCCCACAAGCAGAAAATGACAGTAACGGGCCGTAAGTAAATGAATGCTGGAAATGAGCCCAAGAATAAATGGGCTCTAAGAAGGCCAAAAGATAACATGGGCTGGAGACGGCCCAACGGAATAACGGGCCGTTAATGGGTATAAAGTGATACACTGTTCATTATGGGCCAGTTTCACCACAGGCCGTTAATGGGTGTAAACTGATACACTGTTCATTACGGGCCAGTTTCAGCACAGGCCGCTAACGGGCCAAGAGTTACAAAGGGCCTCATATGGGCCGAAAGACGTCATGGGCTATACATGGGCCAGAAGTGAAAATGGGCTGGAATCTATTAGACGGCCCAGATGACGCTACTGGGCCTAATTCGGATAGGGCGTAACGGGCCTTGGGTTACCGGGCTGTAAATGGGCTATATGCGAACAAGTCGTTAACAGGCTTTCCATGGGCCGGCCCGCCAGCTTTTGACCAAGTCAAATGGGCCAGCCTTTTCACAGGAATGGGTCACTGTTGGGTCGTGCCATGTGTCGACGTATCATAGGCGCCTTCTGTCCAGTGAGTGGATGACATCTATCCCAACGATGAGCCGACACGTGTTTCCTCTAGCCAATGATGATTTTACACGTGGAAAATCCCCATTGGTCGGGGCTGTTAACGGGTTATCGGATCCAAAACCCGACCCGATAGCTTAACGGCGTTCCGTTACGGTGGATGCCACGTGTTGGTCACCCTTGATGAAAGCACTTCTGTGACGCGCGATTCATTGTCATGGAAGTGGACACTTCCGTGATGATAATTTTGGTAATGTCATGGAACACTTCTACGACAGCACAGGTATGACTATCTTGATTTTGTCATAAATTTGTCATGGATGTACATGCATGACAAAAAAAAGCGACCTACTGTGACACATGTATCATCACGGAAGTGTATTTTTTTTGTAGTGCCGGGAATTTAAGAAACGGTGAAAGGGCAGAATCAGGAAACGCAGAAACAGAGAGAGACAGATCCAATCTCGGCGGGGCTCTCACCCCTCCCATGCCATGGAGGCCATGTACCAGAGGGGAAACCCTTCTCCCATCTAGGTAGAAGGTCAAGGACGAAGAAGAAGAAGGGGGCTCTCTCCCCCTCTCTCCCGGTGGTGCCGGAACGCCGCCGGGGCCATCATCATCACCGCAATCTACACCAACAGCTTCACCGCCATCATCACCAACTCTTCGATCCCCCTCTATGCAGCGGTATAACCCCTCTTTTACCCACTGTAATCTCTACTTAAACATGGTGCTCAACGCTATATATTATTTCCCAATGATGTATGGCTATCCTATGATGTTTGAGTAGATCCGTTTTGTCCTATGGGTTAATTGATGATCGTGATTGGTTTGAGTTGCATGTTTTATTATTGGTGCTATCCTATGGTGCTCTCCGTGTCATGCAAGCGTGAGGGATCCCCGCTGTAGGGTTTGCAATATCTTCATGATTTGCTTATGGTGGGTGGCGTGAGTGACAGAAGCACAGACCCAAGTAAGTAGGTTGTTTGCGTATGGGAGTAAAGAGGACTTGATGCCTTATAATGCTATGGTTGGGTTTTACCTTAATGATCTTTAGTAGTTGCGGATGCTTGCTAGAGTTCCAATCATAAGTGCACATAATCCAAGAGGAGAAAGTATGTTAGCTTATGCCTCTCCCTCAAATAAAAGTGCAATAATGATTACCGGTCTAGTTATCGATTGCCTAGGGACAGATAACTTTCTCGTGACAAAAAGCTCTCTACTAAAACTAACTTAGTTGTGTCTTCATCTAAACAGCCCCTAGCTTTTATTTACATGCTCTTTATTAAATTGCAAACCTATCCTATCACACCTACAAAGTACTTCTAGTTTCATACTTCTAGTTTCTAGGTAAAGCGAACGTTAAGCATGCGTAGAGTTGTATCGGTGGTCGATAGAACTTGAGGGAATATTTGTTCTACCTTTATCTCCTCTTTGGGTTCGACACTCTTACTTATCGAAAGAGGCTACAATTGATCCCCTATACTTGTGAGTTATCAAGACCTTTTTCTGGCGCCGTTGCCGGGGAGCAATAGCGTGGGGTGAATATTCTCGTGTGTGCTTATTTGCTTTATCACTAAGTAATTTTTATTTGTTGTTCTAAGTTGTTCTCTATCTTTCTTTATGGATATGGAACACGAAATACCAACAAAAATTAGGTTTACTTGCTACTCATGGAGATGGGGAACCTCCTAAAACCCTCGATGCTCATTATGTGAAAGATATTATGTACTACTTTGATAATCCTGAGAAAACCCCATTCAACTTTATAATGGGAGTAACGTTGTATGAACGTGAATACTTTAGGGGTTTTCGCTTGACTCAAAAAGGGAAACTATTATGGGATCAAATTTATATGTTGCATTGGTATGCTCGGCAACTATGCTTGAGATATGATTATACTTGTTGCTCTAGGATGAAGGCTCCACACCTTCCCTTTTCATGTGAATTTCATGATAATGAAACCTTAACTTCTTATGCTAATGGTATATATGATTACTATGATGTGGAACAAATAGAATAATTCATTGCTTTTATGGGTGCTTATGAAATTGAATCTTTGTTTTAAGAGTTTGAAGATTTTGATGATTCAGTTTATAGACCTGAAAATTTAGCTATCCTTAAATATTGCTATGAGAATTTTAAATACAATGCCGATATTTATGCGTTTATTGATTAAGTCTCCGCTGTCCGAGAAGAGACTAATATTTTGCAGGAGTCTATGGAAGAAGAAATTGATGAAACTGTGAGCTCATTGGATGAAAAAGATGAGGAGGAGAGCGAAGAACAAAAGGAGGAAGAGCGGATTGATCACCCGTGCCCACCTTCTAATGAGAGCAACTCTTCAACTCATACATTGTTTAATTTCCCTTCGTGCTTACCGAAGGATGAATGCTATGATGATTGTTATGATCCCGTTGATTCTTTTGAAATATCCCTCTTTGATGATGCTTGCTATGCTTGTGGCCAAGATGCCAATATGAATTATGCTTATGGATATGAACTTGCTATAGTTCCTTATGTTAAACATGAAATTGTTGCTATTGCACCCGCGCATGATAGTCCTATTATCTATTTGAATTCTCCCGACTACACTATATCGGAGAAGTTTGCCCTTATTAAGGATTATATTGATGGGTTGTGTTTCACTACTGCACATGATGATTTTGATAGATATAATATGCATGTGCTTGCTGCTCCTACTTGCAATTATTATGAGAGAGGAACTACATCTCCGCCTCTCTATGTTTCCAATATGATAAAATTGCAAGAAACTTCTTATACTATGCATTGGCCTTTACTATGTGTGCATGAATTGTTCTTCTATGACATGCCGATGCATAGGAAGAGAGTTAGACTTCGTTATTGCATGATATATGTTACTTTGTGCTCACTACTAAATCGCAAATCATTGTTAATTAAAATTGGCTTTGATATACCTCGGGATGCAGGTGGATTCATTACTTGAGCACCTTATGCCTAGCTTAATGGCTTTAAAGAAAGCGTTGCCAGGGAGACAACACGAAAGTTTTAGAGAGTCATTTATTTCTGTTGAGTGCTTTTATATAGTTTAAAAACAAAAAAATAAAGAGGGGAACCCAAAACTTTGCAAAAAAGGAAAGTGAAATTGAGAGAGACAAGCATTGTTGAAGTGAGGGAGCTCCTTGAACTTTGTTCATGCTCACGGAAACTTTGTGAATCTTGATTACAGAAACTTCTCAACAAAAATAATTATCCCCTTGTACAATTCCATTGTATTATAAAAATAATGTGCCAAGATTTGCCTTTACGATGTTTACATTGCTTGTTGGTTTGTGCGGTGCAGAACATAAACTTTGGCTGTAGTGCACGATTTTACATTTTTTACTGGAACGTCAAACGGTTCTGAAACTTTTTGCAATGTCTTTCTATACAAATTTTTATTTTTCCTAATTTTGGAAGAATTTTTGGAGTAACAGAGATATGGTGAATGTTCAGATTACTACAGACTATCCTGTTTAAGACAGATTCTGTTTTTGATGCATAGTTTGCTTGTTTTGATGAAACTATCAATTTCTATCAGTGGATTAAGCCATGAAAAAGTTATATTACAGTATCTACAATGCAAAAACAAAATATGAATTGGTTTGCAACAGTACTTAGAGTAGTGATTTGCTTTATTAAACTAACAGATCTTACCGAACTTTCCATTAAGTTTTGTGTGATTGAAGT
This sequence comes from Triticum urartu, assembly GCF_056163025.1. NCBI lineage: Eukaryota > Viridiplantae > Streptophyta > Magnoliopsida > Poales > Poaceae > Triticum > Triticum urartu. The sequence continues at coordinate 125,802,553 of NC_141874.1, read as the reverse complement.
TTTCAAGTTTTAGGAGAGATCGTGATGGATGAAGGAATAAGGAGTGGCAAGAGCCTAAGCTTGGGGATGCCCGAGGAACCCCAAGGAAATATTCAAGCCCAAGCAACCAAGCTTGGGGATGCCCCGGAAGGCATCCCCTCTTTCTTCTAACAATCATCGGTAATTTTACTTGGAGCTATATTTTCATTTGTCACATGATATGCGTAACTCATGGAGCGACTTTTGCATTTAGTTTTCATTTTACTTTTATGCACCATATTGGTATGAGATAGTCCATGGTTGATTTATAGAATGCTCATTGCACTTCACTTATATCTTTTGAGTATGGCTTTATAGAATGCTTCATGTGTTTCACTTATATCATTTGAAGTTTGGATTGCCTGTTTCTCTTAACATAGAAAACCGTCATTTGTAGAATGCTCTTTTGCTTCACTTATATTTGTTAGATCGTGGGCATATCTTTTGTATAAAGGATCAAACTCTCTTGCTTCACTTATATCTATTTAGAGAGATGACAGGAACTGGTCATTCACATGGTTAGTCAATCCTACATAAAACTTGTAGATCACTGAATATGATGTGTTTGATTCCTTGCTATAGTTTTGCGATATAAAGAAGGTGATATTAGAGTCATGCTAGTGGGTAGTTGTGGATCGTAGAAATACTTGTGTTGAAGTTTGTGATTCCCGTAGCATGCACATACGGTGAACCGTTATGTAACGAAGTTGGAGCATGAGGTATTTATTGATTGTCTTCCTTATGAGTGGCGGTCGGGGATGAGCGATGGTCTTTTCCTACCAATATATCCCCCTAGGAGCATGCGCTTAGTACTTTGTTTCAATTACTAATAGATTTTTGCAATAAGTATGTGAGTTCTTTATGACTAATGTTGAATCCATGGATTATACGCACTCTCACCCTTCCATCATTGCTAGCCTCCTCGGTACCGTGCATTGCCCTTTCTCACCTCGAGAGTTGGTGCAAACTTTGCCGGTGCATCCAAACCCCGTGATATGATATGCTCTGTCACACATAAGCCTCCTTATATCTTCCTCAAAACATCCACCATACCTACCTATTATGGCATTTCCATAGCCATTCCGAGATATATTGCCATGCAACTTCCATCATCATCATATACATGACTTGAGTATTTATTGTCATATTGCTTTGCATGATCGTAAGATAGCTAGCATGATGTTTTCATGGCTTGTCCCTTTTTTGATGTCATTGCTACGCTAGATCATTGCATACCCCGGTACACCACCGGAGGCATTCATATAGAGTCATATCTTTGTTCTAGTATCGAGTTGTAATATTGAGTTGTAAGTAAATAAAAGTGTGATGATCATCATTATTAGAACATTGTCCCATGATCAAAATAAAAGTGGCCAAAGAATCCCCCCAAATAAGATAGAGGCCAAAGAAGCCTACAAAAAAAAGAAAAAAAAAAGAAGAAGAAAAAGAGAAGGGACAATGTTACTATCCTTTTACCACACTTGTGCTTCAGAGTAGCACCATGTTCTTTATATAGAGAGTCTCTTGAGTTATCACTTTCATATACTGGTGGGAATTTTCATTATAGAACTTGGCTTGTATATTCCAACGATGGGCTTCCTCAAACGCCCTAGGTCTTCATGAGCAAGCAAGTTGGATGCACACCCACTTAGTTTCAGTTTGAGCTTTCATACACTTATAGCTCTTAGTGCATCCGTTGCATGGCAATCCCTACTCCTCGCATTGACATCAATTGATGGGCATCTCCATAGCCCGTTGATTAGCCGCGTCGATGTTAGACTTTCTCCTTTTGTCTTCTCCACACAACCTCCACCATCATATTCTATTCCACCTATAGTGATATGTCCATGGCTCACGCTCATGTATTGCATGAAAGTTGAAAAGGTTTGAGAACGTCAAAAATATGAAACAATTGCTTGGCTTATCATCGGGGTTGTGCATGATTTGAATGCTTTGTGTGGTGAAGATGGAGCATAGCCAGATCATATGATTTTGTAGGGATAACTTTCTTTGGCCATGTTATTTTGAAAATACATGATTGCTTTATTAGTATGCTTGAAGTATTATTGTCTTAATGTCAAATGATAGACTATTGCTTTGAATCACTCGTGTCTTAATATTCATGCCTTGATTAGATTAAATGATCAAGATTATGCTAGGTAGCATTCCACATAAAAATTATCTTTTTTATCATTTACCTACTCGAGGACGAGCAGGAATTAAGCTTGGGGATGCTGATACGTCTCCGTCGTATCTATAATTTTTGATTGTTCCATGCCAATATTATACAACTTTCATATACTTTTGGCAAATTTTTATACTATTTTTGGGACTAACATATTGATCCAGTGCCTAGTACCAGTTCCTGTTTGTTGCATGTTTTTTGTTTCGCAGTAAATCCATACCAAACGGAGTCCAAATGGGACAAAAACTGACAGAGATTTTTTTGGAATATATGTGATTTTGGGGAAGAAGAATCAACGCGAGATGATGCCCGAGGGAGCCACGAGGCAGGGGGTGCGTCCTTGGCCCTCGTGGCCATCCCGTAAGGCAGTTTGTGACCTTCTTTCGCCACAAGAAAGCTAATATCCGGATAAAAATCGTGTCCAAAATTCAGCCCAATCGGAGTTACGGATCTCCGGGAATTTAAGAGACGGTGAAAGGGCAGAATCAGGAAACGTAGAAACAGAGAGAGACAGAGAGACATATCCAATCTCGACGGGGCTCTCGCCCCTCCCATGCCATGAAGGCCATGGACCAGAGGGGAAACCCTTCTCCCATCTAGGGAGAAGATCAAGGAAGAAGAAGAAGGGGGACTCTCTCCCCATCTCTCCCGGTGGCGCCGGAACGCCGCCGGGGCCATCATCATCACCGCAATCTACACCAACAACTTCACCACCATCATCACCAACTCTTCCCCCCTCTATGCAGCGGTGTAACACCTCTTTTACCCGCTGTAATCTCTACTTAAACATGGTGCTCAATGCTATATATTATTTCCCAATTATGTATGGCTATCCTATGATGTTTGAGTAGATCCGTTTTGTCCTATGGGTTAATTGATGATCGTGATTGGTTTGAGTTGCATGTTTTATTATTGGTGCTGTCCTATGGTGCTCTCCGTGTCGCGCAAGCGTGAGGGATCCCCACTGTAGGGTTTATGTTCATGATTTGCTTATGGTGTGTGACGTGAGTGACAGAAGCACACACCCGAGTAAGTAGGTTGTTTGCGTATGGGAGTAAAGAGGACTTGATGCCTTATAATGCTATGGTTGGGTTTTACCTTGATGATCTTTAGTAGTTGCAGATGCTTGCTAGAGTTCCAATCATAATTGCATATAATCCAAGAAGAAAAAGTATGTTAGCTTATGCCTCTCCCTCAAATAAAATTGCAATAATGATTACCGGTCTAGTTATCGATTGCCTAGGGACAAATAACTTTCTCGTGACAAAAAGCTCTCTACTAAAACTAACTTAGTTGTGTCTTCATCTAAACAGCCCCTAGCTTTTATTTACATGCTCTTTATTATCTTGCAAACCTATCCTATCACACCTACAAAGTACTTCTAGTTTCATACTTGTTCTAGGTAAAGCGAACGTTAAGCGTGCATAGAGTTGTATCGGTGGTCGATAGAACTTGAGGGAATATTTGTTCTACCTTTAGCTCCTCGTTGGGTTTGACACTCTTACTTATCAAAAGAGGCTACAATTGATCCCCTATACTTGTGAGTTATCAGGCATCCACCTGAAGCATGTGCCACTCTACTGCGACAATGAAAGCGCCATCAAGATTGCCAACAACCCAGTTCAACACTCGAAGACAAAGCACATTAAGATCCATCATCACTTTCTTAGGGATCATGTTATGAAGGAAGATATTGATATCCTTCACATCAACACTGAAGAGCAATTGGCTGATATCTTCACAAAGCCCTTGGATTAGAAAAGGTTTTGCAAGTTGCGGTGTGAGCTAAATATCTTAGAATCCTCAAATGTCTTGTAATTAGGACACACATCCTAATGCTTATGCATGTTGATGACTTAGATGTGCAACACATGAAGTAACATATATCTTCAATCAATGAAGACATACACTCTAAGTGTGAATACATTAATGTGGAATTTGACTTCGGAGCGCCACGAAAATTGTGTGTCATGTCTGGGTCTAATACTTCCTATACGGTGGGTAACGCCACCACCACAATCTTTTCGAGGTGTTTCATGTGGCGTCAAAATTGCATAGTCTTCACATTTGATTTGTCTTCAACATTGATTTGACTTCAAGGTTTATCTTTTCAATGTTGGTTTTGTCTGATATATATAAATATTCTCATGTTATGTCCTCTACATCATTCACTTATAGCTGTGTCTTCATGATTGAATCTTTTTTTGATCTAAGTGAATGTGATCGGACCATAACCTCTTTTGTGCTTCTACCTCAAATTCTATCTATCCAAATCATATGCATTCTATTGAAACCTGTCATTTGTCTTCTCTGAGTCCTTGTCAGCAGAAGACAAAGAGACAAACATTTAAATCTATTTTTAATGACATATCCTTTTTGCGTGAAAACCGGAGAAGCCGGAACGACTGCCCGACAATCCAGGCGCGTGTGGGAACGTGGAACAACTTTCAATAAGTTGCATGCATGTCACGTGTACTTCAGATGTGAACTGCCAGGGGCACCTGCGTAATTACGCTGTGCCTTCCCTGTCCTTATAAATACACAACTCACTGCGGTCATTATCTCTTCTTCCACCTCTCCACCTCGCACAAACCCTAGCGCCTCTGCTAGTTCGCGTCAACGCTGGAGACGGAGCGCTTAGCTGCCACGACTTCTTCGACATCGTCCTCACACTGGCCGTGGACCTCGTCCTCTCTGCCGCCTCCGTAGGCGTCTTCCGCCGCCAAGTTAGGGCGTGCTACCTCTTGAGCACTGCGTTGGATTTCCCCGAAGAGGAGAGGATGATGCAGCAAAGTAGCGTAAGTATTTCCCTCAATTTTTTAGAACCACGGTATCAATCCAGTAGGAGGCTATGCGCGAGTCCCTCGTACCTACACAAAAACAATAGCTCAATGCAACCAACGCGCTTAGGGGTTGTTAATCCCTTCACGGTCACTTACGAAAGTGAGATCTGATAGAGATGATAAATAATATTTTTGGTATTTTTGGTATAGAGATGCAAAGTGAAAAATAAAAGGCAAAGTAATAAGCAAAGCAATAATAAAGTGATGGAGATTGATATGATGAGAAAGAGACCCGGGGGCCATAGGTTTCACTAGTGGCTTCTCTCAAGAGCATAAGTATTCTACGGTGGGTGAACAAATTACTGTTGAGCAATTGACAGAATTGAGCATAGTTATGAGAATATCTAGGTATGATCATGTATATAGGCATCATGTCCGAGACAAGTAGACCGACTCCTGCCTGCATCTACCACTATTACTCCACTCATCGACCGCTATCCAGCATGCATCTAGAGTATTAAGTTAAAAACAGAGTAACGCCTTAAGCAAGATGACATGATGTAGAGGGATAGTTTCATGCAATATGATAAAAAAAACCATCTTGTTATCCTCGATGGCAACGATACAATACATGCCTTGCTGCCCCTTCTGTCACTGGGAAAGGACACCACAAGATCGGACCCAAAGCTAAGCACTTCTCCCATGGCAAGAAAAAACAATCTAGTAGGCCAAACCAAACTGATAATTCGAAGAGACTTGCAAAGATAACCAATCATACATAAAAGAATTCAGAGAAGATTCAAATATTATTCATAGATAGACTGGATCATAAACCCACAATTCATCGATCTCAACAAACACACCGCAAAAAGAAGATTATGTCGAATAGATCTCCACGAGAGAGGGGGGAACATTGTATTGAGATCCAAAAAGAGAGAAGAAGCCATCTAGCTACTAACTATGGACCTGTAGGTATGAAATAAACTACTCACACTTCATCGGAGGGGCTTGGATGATGATGTAGAAGCCCTCCGTGATCGATGCCTCCTCTGGCGGAGCTTTGGAATAGGCCCCAAGATGGGATCTCGTGGATACAGAAAGTTGCGGCGGTGGAATTAGGTTTTTGGCTCCGTATCTGATCGTTTGGGGGTACGTGGATATATATAGGAGAAAGAAGTACGTCGGCTCGTGGCCTCCTGTTAATTGGCTTGACGTAGGGTCCAAGTCTCCTGAGTTGTATTCGGTGAGAAAATCATGTTCCCGAAGGTTTCATTCCGTTTGGACTCCGTTTGATATTCCTTTTCTTCGAAACCCTAAAACAGGCAAAAAACAGCAATTCTGGGCTGGGCCTCCGGTTAATAGGTTAGTCCCAAAAATAATATAAAAGTGGATAATATAGCCCAATAATCTCCAAAACGGTAGATAATATAGCATGGAGCAATCAAAAATTATAGATACGTTGGAGACGTATCAGGGCGCGGGAGATTGAATTGCTCGGCCTCTCTCTCCACCTCGTCTAGCAGTTCGTCAAGCGGTAATTAAATCTAACTTTTACTGTCTTTCGATTCGTCGAATCCGTCCACTTCAACCAAAAGTGGTTTCTTCACTTGAAAATATGGATTTGCCCTCATCTGCATCTCATATCATGCCAAGTATATTCACTTATGCTTCATAACTAGTTAGATTCCTCACTTGTACTTATTCATGGATTCGTACAAATCTGGAACCGACTCTTCAAATAAGTGAATGTCTTCGCACTATGAGGTCAATGTCTTCAAACTGATTTATCTTCAAAATCTTCTGAGAATGCATATGACCTCTTCCCCTTCCCTCGCATCTCTAATGCTGTCACAGGTACATGTCCGTGGGAGAATCCCTTGGTTCTCATAGTCTGCATTCATTTGCAGAGTTCTTACATCGTATTATTCACTCACCTAAAGCTAGTTCCTCTCTGACCAACAAAAGGAAGCCATTCACTATCTTGAAGCCTTTCAATCTGAATACAATGGCAACAAAGTAATCAGCTGGAAAGGGCGGCAGGCAGTGTCGTGGAGATATAGCTAAGGATTTACCTCCAGATCTGTTTGAGCTGTACAAGTCAGATCCCGAGGAAAGCTAAAACCAGCGCAAGAACTGAATCCAATGGATTTGAAGATATTGGGCAGAAGAATGGTTCAAATACAGATTTGTGACTACTGAATATGCTGAAAAGAACGCTATCAAGCGCCCATGGGGAGATATTCTGTACAGAAATCTGCAGCCCAAGTCCAAGCCTGAAGCCATTGCTCAAGGCTTCCACCCATGCATGGTCCGAGGACCGAAGCCAGAGAATGCCGACCCATCATCAATGATATGGTGTCACGAAGACAATCTTTTCAAACACAACTATGAATTTGCCAAGGAGTCCGCTGTCAAAAACAAGGAGTTTGGCCTCAACTTCAACCCTGGCCCATCTGCCTGCTCCAAGGGCTGATGGCACACGCGATGCCAATCCAAATGTCATCGGCCCCTTCTACAACTTCGATGGCCTTCTCTCTCATATAGTTGTACAGGGGGCTACGGTGGAGCACTCTGCTGATGACGCAGACTCTGAAGATGCGCCAGCACCATCGAAGCCGAAGACTAAGAAGACAAAAGCTTCGAAGCCCCCTGCCACTCCAAAAGCTTCGACTATGATGCCATTGGCAACTGCACCTCCTGAAGCCATTGTGCAGTCTGAAGACTTGTCTCGTGTCTCCAAGAAGACCGAGAAGACCAAGAAAGCCAAGAAGCCCAAGAAGATTTCTGGGCATGAACTGACTCTAGCTGTCGTTCTCAGGAACGAAGAAGACACCATTGACCTATCCAGTGACGAAGATCTTGGTGATGATGCCCTTGAGTAGCTGATAAAGAGCAAGCAAGAGGCGGGGATCTTCAACGATCTGCCTCTCTTTGATGTGGACATTCTGAACAACTTCATCGACGAGTGGTTTGATGACAAGAGCATCAGCATTGATGATCTTCAACTGCTAGTGGACATCAGCATCACCTTCCACGGAGCCATTGCTAATGAGTTGGCCTTGGCTCAGAAGATTGTTGAGCTCAAGAACAAAATTGACTATGAGAAGGCTCACTTCAAGAAGAACATGGCCAAGCTCAGCGTGGCAGATGTTCATATCTTCAAGAAGATGTTGCATGAGCTCAAGGAATAGTTTCACATGAAGCGTGAAGAAGCTAAAGGTTCAAGAGAGCGTATGAAGTACTTTGTGCAGAAATGTGTTCAAACACACAATGAGGCTGAGAAGCGCAAGGCTCTTGGCCGTCCTGGCATCGACCCTAAGATGGCTGCCAAGCCAACAAAGAAGTCTGCTGCAGCCCGAATTGAAGCACCAAGGCAAGAAGAACCTCGCATTGTCTTCCCCGCCAGCAAGACAGGTTCGAATCCTAAGGTCCCCTCAGGAGCTTCAGAACTGAAGAAGACAAGGGCTACTAAAGCTGATGCCAGGAAGCGCAAGCACAAGAACACTTCTGATGATGCACCATCGAAGAAGTAATTGAAGACAAAGTCTTCCAAGAAAGAGCGTGTTGCGACCTCTGAGCCCCTTGTTGTTGAGCCCATTTCTGTTTCCCGTCCATCCTCCACCAACCAAGAACGTCGCCTCGTGATCCATGAGCCTGCTTTCATAGAGCCTCCTGAAGATGAAGAAGTTCCAGTTGTTGACCCCATCACAGATGAAGACATTGGGCGTGAAGACAATGTTGAAGATGATGAAGTCCTTCCTCAACTTGAGCATCAAGTGGTATCATCGCCTGTTCTTATAAACAGCGAACTCATCAGTATTGGTCGTCCCTTGACGCCAATCACTCAGGATGATTCGTGGGCCGATCGCCCTCAACAAGACACCCCCATTCATGAAGACACACCCAGAACTCCAACACCTCAAGTCACCACTCTGGTGCTTGACACTGATAGCTACATGGTATAGACCTCTCCGTCACCACAGGCGTCGCTCGCTTTTCGCAGGCTTCGCAAAGGCCACAGGTCACCATGTCGAGCATTCCAGAAAGGGAAGTGCAACAAAGCTCAGTAGCACGTCAAGTGTTTCCTGAAGCCACCCCAACTATGAATGTCTCCGAGTCTAAAGCTAAAGCTATTGGAGACATTCCGGTTGCATCAGCCGATGAAGAAAATGAAGAAACAAGAGAAGAAGAAAAACTTGCTACACCCCCTGCTGTTGACCAAGTCATTCTTGAGGAGAATGAGTCTATGCCCGACCCTCCTGTTATTGAACAGACGGAGGATGAAACTACTGAGGATGCCACAAACAATGATGTTGAAGCCAATGACACTATCATGGCTGAAGACAATGTGGCGCCTAAAGCCAATGTGGAACCTGAAGCTAATGTGGTGCCTGAAGCTCAAGTACAACCTGAAGCCACTGCGAATGCTGAAGCCACTGTTCCACCTCCAAGGACTCACACCATTGAACAGGCCTATAATCGTGGTGAACTTGTCACAGTTCGATGGCCCATCATGGTGCCTCCCACTGCTCCCGGACCTCAATATTACTATCATGTGGAGTAGAGGCCACAAGTTCAGAAGCCAAAGCCCAGGCTGCCAAGGCTTCTAGGTGCTGCCACATACCCGGGATCGTTCAAAGTGAACAGCTTCAGGGCACACAATACCTTCTTCGATAGCGCCAAGAATCCGTACTCAAAGCCAAAGATCTCATCCGATCGATTCTGGAGCTATCAGCATCGCAGCTACTACTCCTGCATTCTATACAATCAGGGGCGTATCTTTCCACACATGCACCTTGATTGTGAAGGCATTGCAGGGCTGCCCTGTCTTGAAGAAGCCCTTGACTGTTTCAGGGAGGTTGGTCTTCTGCCATTCGTTACGGACAAGGAGCACTGGAATGAAGAACTGCTGCTACAATTCTATGCAACACTTCATATTCGCGGCTACAACAGGGATCCTAAGACATGGGTTCTTGAGTGGATGACAGGAGATGTGCATCATGAAGCCAAAGCTCAAGACATCATCGAGCTTACATCCCTGCCCACTCCAGGCGACTTCTATGAGCCTGGTTGTCAACGTCATCGTGATGAACTACAGAGTGTCTTCTAGAGGCATGAATCCAATATGAGCGAGATGCTCAGCATGATGAAGCCACTGCCCCAAGATGTCGAATACCCCAAAGAGTTCTTCGTCAAAGACCTCGAGTACTTGCCCCGCACGATATATCATATTCTGAGGCGTACTCTATGGCCAATCAAGGGATATACTTCTGAAGCCAAACTTGAAGGAGCCATGAAGACTTTGCTGTTTTACATCATCAATGGCATCAGATTCAACACCTAGGATTTCTTCATCAGACAACTGGTTGCATCTGGGACTGATCTGTTTGGCCTGAAGTTTTATGCTCCATGGGTGATGCGCCTGATCAAGCTCCACTCTACTGTTGACTATCAACCCTCAGCGCGCAACCATCTTGTCTTCCTGCCTGAGGTTGATCTGTCCATTGAAGCCATCTACCCAGAGCCTGCCAAGGAGCCTCTATATCTTCATAATATTGATCATCAAAGCTTCACACAACCAATAGAAGGAATTCATGTCCCCAATGCTGCAACTCCTGCTTATCCTCTGGCTGGCAATATACGTGTGCCTCATCATGCAAACACCGAAGCCACTAACAGTACAATTGCTCAAAGGCCTCAGAAGTGTTCTCGTGCACTCATTGACCGAGAGCTTCTTGTGGCCTTACATCAGAAGTAGGATAAGCAGCATGACTGGATAAAGCGTCAGCTGCAAAGTATCTTGGTGGACGTCAATCACATCAGAAACTTGGCCACCAAGAACCCGTTCATTGCCCATGAAGCCTGTCGGCAGTCCTGGAAGAGTCTCACACTACTATGCCCTGAAGAAGATCTTTGCGAAGATGGCTTTGCTGAGGGTTTCAAATTTGATTCCAGACCTCCACGGAATGCAAGATAGCGCCACACTCCATCAATAGAAGATTCTGAGTACTCGTCTTCGGCTGCAACTGTTGTTGCGAGAGTCGTCGCTGAAGAAGTTGGCGCCACTTCACCAACCATGGCTTCACTGCATCTCGACACTGCACCAGGCCCTTCTGCACCACTGAACCCCAACGTTGACCCTGCAACTTCGTCTACTCCTAATGGGGACGAGTAGATACTCTATGTCTTCAAACCTTTTTGGTCATTACTGACAAAAGGGGGAGAAGCATATGAGTTGATAGTCTTCAAACGGGTCCTTATGGGTGGTTGCACTATTTTTGCCAAGTGTTTACAACTCTCGTCTTTTGATACATTTGGTTCTTTGGGTTGTAACACTTAAACTCGATGGTATTTTGCTACTTTTTCTACTACTTTGTGATGCGATGATAAATTCCGCATTAAGTCATTTCGCAGATGTCCATTTTTCATTATGCATGTCATTATCTTCGTTATATCTTTATATGCATGATGAATTGTCTTCATAAGTTGAAGAGGATCTCCACAAAGTAAAACCTGCCATGTGCATTTGCATTCAAAAGCAAACTACTTATATGCACATCTTCAGGGGGAGCCTTTTGCTACTTATGAAGACAATGCATGAGTTCTTAAGTGTCACATACTTTTATCCCCGTTGAAAACTTCAACCAGTTTGTCATCAATCACCAAAAAGGGAGAGATTGTAAGTGCATCTAGTGCCACCCCTAGTTGGTTTTGGAGTATTGACGACAAACTTGGTTGAGGGACTAATGTGTTTGTGAGAATTGCAAGATAACACAGGAATTAGTCCCTCATTGATTCGGTTTACCTACCAGAGACGACCCCTAAAAATGTGTGAAGACACTGAAGACAATGTTGGTCTATGAAGATATTCACATTGAAGACTATGACATGAGAAGACATCACGTGAAGACTATGGAGTGCGAAGACATAGTTGTTTCATAGTTCCTTTTCTTCTTTGTTGAGTCATAGGAACCACCGTATTGTTAAGTGGGGTCCAAGTGAACAAAGTTAGAGTGACTGATGTGATGCTCAACTAAATCCTATGTCTTCAAGCGAAGACAATGAGAGCAAATCTTATCCAGAGTTGGATGAGTCAGCTTAACTTGTAGCCCAAGTCAAGTTGTCGCGTGTGTTTAAAATCTGACTGTTGGACACGTGTCAGTTCCTTAGTGAACTAGGGTCTTTTCGGACAAATCAGGCCGGGTTGCCTCCTAGCTATAAATAGCCCACTCCCTACACCATAAATTGGTGGCTGCTCAGAGTTAGTACACGGCTTTTGTCATTTGAGAGCAACCCACCTTCGAAGAATTTGAGAGAGAGATCCTTGCGAGGACAAAGACCAAAACACCCAGAGCCAAAGAGTGCTAGGCATCACTGAAGTCTTTCTGTCTGCATGATCTGAAGAGTTGTTACACTTGAGGACTATGAATCCTCCAGCCGTTTAGGCGTCGTGTTCTGAGCATCAAAGAGTCATTGTGGATTGCTAGTGAACGAAGTCTGTGAAGGTTTGGAAGTCTACCTTGAAGACTTACCAGAGTGATTGGGCAAGGACTGTGTGTCCTTAGCTCAAGGGGAATAAGGTGAAGACGCAGTCTTCTGAGTTAAATCTCAGCCTCCCTAACCAGACGTACAATTGTCACAGCAACTGGAACTCATCCAATAAATCCTTGTCCTCTCCAAGCAACTGGCTCTATCTCATACCTCTCTTTACTTACAGTTTGTCTTCGTGAAGTCATTGCCTGCTTGCATGATCTGATTGACTTCACTTTGTGAAGACTGTTGTTGGTTGGCTTCATACTATCTTCCATCCTGATCCATGCTACCTAGCTGCTAATAGTCTTCGAGCTTTCAGTTCATTGCTTACTTGACTATGGCTTGTCTACTGTAGTCTACTTTCCCCTGCATATCAATAGGTTCATTTCTACTGTTTGTCTTCAAAGCCCCCGTGTATTGAAGACTCTCATAAAAATCTCCCATCCACCCCCCCTCTAGTCGATAACTAGCACTTTCACCTACCGCCATGGCCATCTTTAGATCATTGTCCCTGCCACTCTGCGTGTCGCGTTGCTATACGTCGACGGCGACCGGTCGGCGACTATGGATTGCCGCTGCCGCTGCCTTGGTTTCCGATGCGGGCCGGCCTCACCCCTTGCGTCTCCGCATCTTCGTACCTCATGAACACTCCCGGGTGTCATGTTGATGCCATCCGCCCGTGCCCATCCTGCGATAGCAACACTATGGATGACAACGGCAGACATGCCAATCCCGCCGCGTGCCTGGACGCATCCAGGCGGTTGGCGGTGCAGAAGATAGCCAGTGGTGGCCGGATTTAGGGCCGGGAAAAAGAGAGAAGGGGATGGGGAAGAGCAGAGCGAGGCCCTGCGGTGCTGGTGGCTGTTTCTCAAAAAAAATTATGGTGGGTCTCTCTGGCTCTACTCTTCTTCTTGCTTCCTTTCAATTTGTTTTGTGGTCTGGATCTGCTCCACTCCCTCCCGGCTTTCTCTCTCAATTTTCCACTGCTAATTTATCTCTCTTCCTGGCTGGAGCCGCAACTCCCTCTCTCCCCCTGACCATGCGTTGGCTCTGCTATTTTTTCTCCCATGGCGCAGCGGCTTCTCCCTCTCACTGCGGTGGCTGCTGATGGCCCCTCTCTCGTGAGCTTCTCTCTCTCAGTATATGGTATAATGAGCGACATGTATATTGGCCAATTTTCACGAATGGCTCGACTCAAACAAGGCAGACTTCTGTACTTCTACCCCTTCTAATTTGCTTCCTTTTTTAATTCAGTTTCAAGAAGTTACAGTATGGGCTCGAGTGTTGCTTAGTGATATCCATACTTATAAATTCATGTAGTAATTACCTGTTTGATGTTTTAGTGTAATGGTAAAAAGTAAAGTGGAATTCAAAACCTTCCATGAGTCTATGAGATCATGTTAGTATAGGGAAGTAACAATGCTTATCATGTCCTCCATGTTTTTTATGATTGTTCTGAACATTAGTTTACCTGAAGCAACCTTGTTGTATGCTACATTAAGAGGTGTTCAACTTCTTCTAGAGATATTTTATGTGTTATCATGGCATTGCACCATGCATGATTAACATACATGGAGTGAAGCGATAACATAGACAACTAGAGGCAAACAAGAATTTAGTCTACTGGAGTAAGCATTGCATATTATGAGTGTGCTAGATACATCTGTATCTTGACACTTCTGCATCAAACTAAAGCTTGGAGATCACCTACACTTTTACATATGTGACCACACAAATATATTCGTAAAGTCTAAGAAGATGCTGGAGTGCTCTGCTGATACTTACTAGAAATGTATGACCACACATATAGTTATAGTACATGGGATTATATCATCTAATGTAAATAGCTTTCATATTCTAGGTCTACCGATACTTCAATATGTTGTAGTTTTCCTGTAGAATCTTATGCTCTATTTTTTGTCCCCATGTAACATATTTGTTTAATATCAGATTCTTAGAACACATCAGCTTTTCTCACTTATTCAGGTTAATGTTAAATAGTAGAAGTTGCATTGAAGGTGCCTCCATAATATGCTAACCTTTCTAAATGGTTAAACATTTCTTTTCTTTTGTTGCATACCTTCTATTTTCTTCTTATCAACGTAGCAACTATTACTTCCATCAATGTCCATCAAGACAAGTCAACTGTAATTGTAGTTTACAAGAGATGTCCTCCCCCCCCTTCATGTGATTTTTTCCAGTTGATTTTGCTGCAAGTTGATGCCCTTTTTGTACATGAACCGATGGGCGGTTCTCACTGATTCAAAACTTTTTGAAGTGCATTTTCTCCAGGAAGCTCTAAGTTTTGGTATATGGAAGCAATGCAAAGCAGCTTCTCTGTCCAGTCCCATGTCTTCGTCTTTCATCAATGAGTACCACTCAACAAAAAATTTTGTAATCTTCTTCATATTTTTTCCTTGCGACTATTATGGTTCCAAATCCCATGATCATTCTATGTTCTGTTCATTTTATTAACATGGATTTTGCCTCAAAATAATAGTTCTGATCTACATATTCTACTATCGAAGTTTTCTGAATATTGTGAATGAGCAAGCACTGGTGCAGCAGCCCACTTGTGCTCATGCTTTAAAAGATATGCAATTATCGAAGTTTCTTATTTTCAGAAATTGGCTTCTAATTGAAGTGAAGAACTTATGTGGACAGTCTAGAAGATTCAGTGGCAAGATTTTTTGCACGTTTTCAGTGGAATATTTCAGAAAATTATTGATTTTCTGACAGAAAATTGCCCATTTGAACTATTCTTATCTGGTAAGTTTACTATTATGTTCTGTTGAATGCACAACTCACTGCTTTCAGTATGAACTCTCTCG
This sequence comes from Triticum urartu, assembly GCF_056163025.1. Classification (NCBI taxonomy): domain Eukaryota; kingdom Viridiplantae; phylum Streptophyta; class Magnoliopsida; order Poales; family Poaceae; genus Triticum; species Triticum urartu. Next base: position 125,787,203 of record NC_141874.1, on the reverse strand, counting down.
CTTGCTGATGTGCTACATTCATTCTCTCAATATTATTGAAGGAGTCTATTATCTTCAAACTTTATGAACTTTTGGAGAACTCAATGTTCTAGCTAGAAATTAGCATGGATGTATATTTATTTTTATTTATGAATCTGAACAAATGTTTACGGTTCATTGAGTATGCAATATTTAAGTCATGGTAGCAAAGGGAAACATGCACTACTTATATCTAGATAATTGTGGATCTATTTATGACGTCATATGATCTCATGACACGTCATTATTCTTTGCTATTTTAGGTAATGCTATTGAGCAGGATGGCATCATGGTAGCTGGTAAGGCATCATAAAGTTCAATATGAGTTTCCATTCATACTTCTTGCTTCAATTTGTTGCCACTGTAGCTTATACCTTCATGTGAATCTGATAAAAAGATGCATGTGTATAGTTTGTCGTTACCTGTAATGTGCTCCAACGCCCCATATGGAACCTTATGATGTCTGCAGTAGATGATCTAGCTAGAACCTAGATTGAAACTATATTATTTTATTGTCTTTTTGAATCTGAACATCAGCATCACAATTGAAAGTTACACTAAGTTTAGGCATACAAGAGATGGATTAGTATCGTTTGTTATCTTACTTTACTATATGATCATGATAATTTGCTTAGTATGATGCTTCACTTTCAAATTACTTCATCTTTCATCCTATTTACTTTCTCCAATCATTTCTAGCTGTATTAATGTAGGTGTGGATTAGAGAAGCAAAAGAGTATAGTCCTTAAAAAAGTTTCTTTTTTTGAGTTGGAAATCCACTGACAATGTACTAAAGAGTTGTCTGCCCGAACCAAGCTGGGGATAATCTTTTGGAAAGAAGAAAAATATATACATTACCATCTGTCAATATCTGCTGAGTTCGCTTCATAGTATGTTCCGTGTTTTCTTAGTGTGGGGCTGGGCGTACAAATTAAACCATTGTAATCAGTTTGAATTGTATGACAGAGACTATATTGCAGTGGCTCTACTGGTTTAGTTCCCTTCGAATGCCTCTTTGCCCACTTTGTCCATTGAACCATGTCCTTATTTCTATGGAGAATGATAAAATTATGCATCTTTAAGTGATTCTGCTGCTTCATTTATCTTTAGTTTCTGAATGTTTCTTTGCCAACATTTTCACCTACTATAAGTGCATCTAGTGCCACCCCTAGTTGGTTTTGGAGTATTGACGACAAACTTGGTTGAGGGACTAATCTGTTTGTGAGAATTGTAGGATAACACAGGTAGTAGTCCCTTATTGATTCGGTTTACCTACCAGAGGACCCCAAAAAAATGTGTGAAGACTTTGAAGACATTGGTGGTACGTGAAGACATTCATGATGAAGAGTATAACATGAGAAGACATTCATATGAAGACTATGGAGTGCGAAGACATAGTTGTTCATAGTTTCCTTTTCTTCTTTGTTGAGTCATAGGAACCATTGTACTGTTAAGTGGGTTCCAAGTGAACAAAGTCAGAGTGAATGAAGTGATGCTCAACCAAATCCTATGTCTTCGAGCGAAGACAATGAGAGCAAATCTTATCCAGAGTCGGATGAGTCAGCTTTACTTGTAGCCCAAGTCAAGCTGTCGCGTGTGTTTGAAATCCGACCGTTGGACACATGTCGGTTCCTTAGTGACCCAGGGTCATTTCGGACAAATCAAGTCGGGTTGCCTCCTGGCTATAAATAGCCCACCCCCTACACCATAAATTGGTGGCTGCTCAGAGTTAGTGCATGGCTTTTTCATTTGAGAGCAACCCACCTCCGAAGCATTTGAGAGAGAGAGAGATCCTTGTGAGGACAAAACCCAAAACACACAGAGCCAAAGAGTGTTAGGTATCACTGAAGTCTTTCTGTCTGTGTGACCTGAAGACTTGGTACACTTGAGGACTGTGAATCCTCAAGCCGGTTAGGCGTCGCATTCTAAGCATCCAAGAGCCATTGTGGATTGCCGGTGAACGAAGTCTGTGAAGGTTTGGAATTCTACCTTGAAGACTTACCAGAGTGATTGGGCGAGGACTGGGTGTCCTTAGCTCAAGGGGAATAAGGTGAAGACACGGTCTTCTGAGTTGAATCTCAGCCTCCCTAACCAGACGTACAGTTGTCACAACAACTAGAACTGGTCCAACAAATCATTGTCTTAAACGAGCCACTGGTTCTATCCTTCCCATCTATTTATTTAAAGTTGGTCCTTGTGAAGTCATTGCCTGTTTGTATTACCTTTTGTCTTCACTGAGTGACTTCTTGTTCTGATTGGCTTCATACTATCTTCCAACCTGATCCATACTGCCTAGTTGCTATTAGTCATTGTGCCTTCACTTTATTGAATACCTGAGCCACTGGTTCAACAAATCATTGTCTTAAACGAGCCACTGGTTCTATCCTTCCCATCTCTTTATTTAAAGTTGGTCCTTGTGAAGTCATTGCCTGTTTGTATTACCTTTTGTCTTCACTGAGTGACTGCTTGTTCTGATTGGCTTCATACTATCTTCCAACCTGATCCATACTGCCTAGTTGCTATTAGTCATTGTGCCTTCACTTCACTCGAGCCGGTTAGGAATCGCGTTCTGAGCATCCAAGAGTCGTTGTGGATTGTCGGTGAACGAAGTCTATGATGGTTTTGAAGTCTACCTTGAAGACTTACCAGAGTGATTGGGCGAGGACTGGGTGTCCTTAGCTCAAGGGGAATAAGGTGAAGATGCGGTCTTCCGAGTTGAATCTCAACCTCCCTAACCAGACGTACAGTTGTCATAGCAACTAGATCTGGTCTACCAAATCCTTGTCTTCACCAAGCAACTGGTTCTACCCTTCACTTCCCTTTACTTTACAGTTTGTCTTCGTGAAGTCATTGCATGTTTGTCTATTTTGATTGACTTCACTGAGTGAAAACTATTAACTGTTTGGTTTCATATTGTCTTCCATCATGATCCATACTACCTAGCTGCTGATAGTCTCCGTGCTTTCACTTCATTGCTTAATTGACTATGGCCTATCTAGTGTAGTCTACCTTCCGCTGCATATCAATAGGTTAATTTCCACTGTTTGTCTTCAATACCTCGTGTTTTGAAGACTTTCGCAAAAATCGCCTATTCACCCCCTCTAGTCGATAACTAGCACTTTCAATTGGCATTAGAGCAAGATGCTCCCTCGTTCTATGTGATTCGGTTTAACCACCTAGAGTTTTAGCTATGTCGATTACAGGGATAATCAAGGTCTCCACTGTGTTCCCAGTCTTCGATGGCACTTATAACCCCTATTGAAAGAACAAGATGCGTATGCATCTCGAAGCCATTGACGTCGACCTCTGGTATGTCGTCAAGAATGGTGTTCCCAAGGTCGGTGAAGGTGTTACCGTTGCTGATGTCAAGAGGTTCATTCAACTGGATTCGACTGCCAACAACATCATCTATGGTCATGTGACCAAAGGATAGTACGGTCATGTGAGTGCACTGGAAACCGCGAAGCTAGTCTGGGACTGGCTCTCCAAGGTGAACGAAGGCGTCTCAACTCATAGAGATTCAAGGATTGATGTTCTTCACAACCTCTTCAACCGCTTCAAGAGAAATGACAATGAGAATGTCCAGCTCAAGTTTGATTGCCTCACAAATATCACAAATGAGCTTCGCGCACTTGGCGCCACTGAGATCACCAAGCACAAAATCGTTAAGAAGCTCCTGAGATCACTTTACATCTCATTCAACACCCTGGCCCTGATGATTCAAGAATGTCCTGACTTCAAGACTCTTGATCCGTCTGACATACTTGAGAGGCTCAACACACATGAGTTTCAGTTATCTGAGAAAAGAGATATCTATGGCCCCAACTATGGCCAAACCCGGGCTTTGAAGGCAAAGGTTGTGTCCTCATTGAAGAAGAATCTGACTGCAGTTCTGGGGATCCTAAAGACATTGGAAAGGAGCTAGCTATGCTCATGAAGAACTTCTAGAAGTTCTCCAAGAAGAAAGGTTTCAGAAAGTCTTCAAGATCCAGCTCAAGAAATGATGAAGCTTCCTCTCGTGACCACAAGAAGAGAACATGCCACAAATGCAAGAAACCTGGTCACTACATCTCTGAGTGTCCTCAATAGGACAATGAGACCAAGAAGAAGAAGAAGAAGAAGAGCAAGGAATATGATTCTGATGACAAGAAGAAGAAGAAATCCTCAAAGTCTTCTTCAAAGTCTTCATCAAAGCCTTCATCATACAAGAAGAGCTCATCAAGCAAGGCTCGTGCGTTTGTTGGAAAGGAGATGGATTCAGAGGAGGAGTATGCTTCTGAGGAGGCAGAGGTGGAGTCGGAGGAGGAGTCTGATTCAGGCGTGGCAAGCCTGACTCTAGCTTCTGCGTATGTCGCCAAGGCCATCTTCAACACTGAAGATAATGACATCGTCGCCAACGCTGATGCCGATGATGAGGATGACTCTGCTCCTACCTACTGCTTCATGGCACGTGGTGCCAAGGTAAACTCACGTGATACTTACTTTCAAACATCCAGTGAAGATGACTCTGAATGTGAATCTAAACCTAGCTACAAAACACTTGCTAAAATTGCAATGGAACAACAAAATGCTATGGAACACATTCAAAAGTTGCTAAACAAAAGCGATGACTTGTTGGACACGAAAATGACACGAACTCAGTCCTTAATTGAAGACATTAAAAATCTTCATGTTAAGTACGAAGAACTTGAAAGTCGTCATGAAACTCTCTCAGCTACTCATGAGAAGCTTTCCTATGATTATCTTCAAAGGAAGCAAGAACTTGAGAACCTGAGAGCGTCGAATGAAGATCTTCAAAAGGAGAACGAGTCACTTCGCGCTCAACAGATCAGTACTGCTCAGGAAGACTGAGGGAGTCCTAGATTAGGGGGTCTCCGGACAGCCAAACTATATACTTTGGCCGGACTGTTGGACTATGAAGATACGAGATTGAAGACTTCGTCCCATGTCCGGATTGGACTCTACTTGGCGTGGACGGCAAGCTAGGCAATACGGATATGTATATCTCCTCCTTTGTAACCGACCTTGTGTAACCCTAGCCTCCTCCGATGTCTATATAAACCGGAGGGTTTTAGTCCATAGGACAACATACAATCATACCATAGGCTAGCTTCTAGGGTTTAGCCTCTCTGATCTCGTGGTAGATCTACTCTAGTAATACTCATATCATCAAGAACAATCAAGCAGGATGTAGGGTTTTACCTCCAACAAGAGGGCCCGAACCTGGGTAAAACATCGTGTCCCCTGCCTCCTCTTACCATCCGCCTTAGACGCATAGTTCGGGACCCCCTACCCGAGATCCGCCGGTTTTGACACCGACATTGGTGCTTTCATTGAGAGTTCCACTGTGAGGCCACCATAAGGCTTGATGGCTCCTTCGATCATCGCTAGCAATGCGGTCTAGGGTGAGGCTTTCCTCCTCGGACAGATCTTCATATTCGGCGGCTTTGCACTACGGGCCAATTCGCTTGGCCATCTGGAACAGATTGAGAGCTACGCCCCTGGCCATCATGTCAGATTTGGAAACTTGAACTACACGGCCGACATGCAAGGAGACTTGATCTTCGACGGATTCGAGCCCATGTCGGACGCGCCGTACAGTCTTGACGAGCATGACGTAACTCTGCCGTCGGACAGTATTCGGGAAATCGCATCCGCAGCTACTCCATCCATCAATCCGGAGCAAGTCGCGCCATCCGAGAGCGGAGGGATGGACCCCGCCATGGAGGCCGCACTCTCAGTGGCGATAGAGTCGGATACTGACTTTACCCCTTACGAGAGCCATGTCGCCAAACCACTGGATTCATCCACGGCCACGGACTCCGAGCCACTCATATCCGTGCCCGTCGAGTCCGACTGGGCGCCGATCATGGAGTTCACCTCCGCGGACATCTTTCAGCACTCACCCTTCAGGGATGTGCTAAATTCATTAAGGTCTCTCTCCCTGTCAGGAGAACCTTGGCCGAACTATGTCCGGCTAGAATGGGATGCGGGCGACGAGGAAATTCGCTGCCCACCCACCACCCACTTAGTAGCCACTGTCGACGACTTAACCGACATGCTCGACTTCGGCTCCGAAGACTTCGACGGTATGGACGACGAAGCCGGAAACGAACAGGATCCACCACCCTCAGGGCACTGGACCGCCACCTCCTCATATGATATATATACATGGTGGACACCCCCAAAGAAGCCAATGGCGACGAGAAAGCGGAGGATGACCCCTCCAAAAAAGCAACCCAAGAGCCGACGTCAGCGGCGCCGCTCTAAGTCCCGCCACAGCAAGAGCAGTGATACCGGCACAGGAGATAATAACACTCCGGATAGCGCCGAAGACAACAACAATCCCCTCCAGCACGGTGCTGAGCTAGAGGACGAACAAGCTATCCCCCCAGAGCGGGCAGCTGATGGACAACCGGAGGAGGACAATTACATGCCTCTCTCCAAAGACGAGGCGAGCCTCGGAGACGACGAGTTTATCGTGCCTGAGGACCCCGTTGAGCAAGAGCGCTTCAAGCGCCGGCTTATGGCCACAACAACTAGCCTAAAGAAGAAACAGCAACAGCTTCAAGCTGATCAAGACTTGCTAGCACACAGATGGACCGAAGTCCTTGTGGCCCAGGAGCATGAATTCGAGCACCCGTCCAAGAGTTACCCCAAACGCAGGTTGCTACCCCACCTCGAGGAGGAAGCATTGAAGCCTCATTCACCAGTGTACGATGCGGCTGACCGGCCACTACGCGGCCGAGCCAGAGAGGCGTTTCAGCCTAAAGTTCAGTCCGCACCCCATTGCCACTCAGTCAAATATACTAAGTCCTGGGGCAACACAGAGGACCTGTGAGACATCTTGGACAGCAAGGCAAAAATCGCAAGGTCAATATACGGGACACGAACACGTGCGCCCGCACAGGACGATGATCGTCGCGTCGGATACACCAAGAGTAAATCCGGCCGGGCCGAATACAGCAGACAAGACTCATACGAACTGCGTCGGGATCTAGCCCGGCACAGAGGCGCTGCACACCCCCTATGCTTCACTGATGAAGTTATGAATCATGAATTCTGGAGGGTTTCAAACCCGTAAATATCGAATCATACGACGGCACAACAGATCCCGTTGTATGGATTGAGGACTTCCTCCTTCACATCCACATGGCTCGCGGTGACGATCTGCATGCCATCAAGTACCTCCCACTAAAACTCAAAGGACCAGCTCGGCATTGGCTGAATAGCTTGCCAGCAGATTCCGTCGGCAGTTGGGAGGATTTGGAAGATGCATTTCTTGACAACTTCCAGGGCACTTATGTGCAGCCACTGGACGCTGATGACTTGAGCCACATAACCCAGCAGCCAGGGGAATTGGCCAGACAATTCTGGACACGGTTCCTGACTAAGAAAAATCAAATTGTAGACTGTCCGGATGCAAAAGCCCTAGCGGCATTCAAGCATAACATCCGCGACGAGTGGCTCGCCCGCCACCTCGGCCAAGAGAAGCCGAAATCTATGGCAGCCCTCACAACACTCATGACCCGCTTTTGCGCGGGCGAGGACAGCTGGCTGGCTCACAGCAACAACACATCAAGGAATCCAAATACCTCGGATACCAAAGACGTCAACGGTAGGCAGCATCATAATAGACCAAAGCGCCGCAATAACGGCGATAACACCGAAGATACTGCAGTCAATGCCGGATTCAAAGGCTCTAGATCCGATCAGCGGAAAAAGCCATTCAAAAGAAATACTCCGGCTCCGTCCAGTCTGGATCGCATACTGGATCGCTCGTGTCAAATCCACGGCACCCCTGACAAGCCAGCCAATCACACCAACAGAGAATGCTGGGTGTTCAAGCAGGCCGGCAAGTTAAATGCCGAAAAAAAGGACAAGGGGCTGCATAGTGATGAGGAGGAGGAGCCCCGACCACCGAACCCAGGGGGACAGAAGGGGTTTCCCCCACAAGTGAAGACAGTGAACATGATATACGCAACCCACATTCCCAAGAGGGAGCGTAAGCATGCACTAAGGGACGTCTACGCGATGGAGCCCGTCGCCCCGAAGTTCAACCCATGGTCTACTTGCCCGATCACCTTCGATCGCAGGGACCACCCCACTAGCATCCGTCATGGCGGATCCGCCGCACTGGTCCTAGACCCCATCATTGACGGATTTCACCTCACTCGAGTCCTTATGGACGGCGGTAGCAGCCTGAACCTGCTCTATCAGGATACAGTGCGAAAAATGGGTATCGATCCCTCAAGGATCAAACCCAGCAAAACCACCTTCAAAGGTGTCATCCCAGGTGTAGAGGCCCATTGCACAGGCTCAATCACACTGGAAGTGGCCTTCGGATCACCGGATAACTTTCGAAGCGAAGAGTTAATCTTCGACATCGTCCCGTTTCGCAGTGGCTATCATGCACTGCTCGGATGGACAACATTTGCAAAATTCAATGCAGTGCCGCATTACGCATACCTCAAGCTCAAGATGTCAGGACCTCGCGGGGTCATAACAGTAAATGGAAACACAGAACGCTCGCTCCGTACGGAAGAGCACACTGTGGCCCTTGCAGCAGAAGCACAAAGCAGCCTGTTCACACAGACGACTCATTCGGCGTTGCAGCCCTTGGACACCTTCAAGCGAGTCTGGAATAATCTGAAACAGGATCGCCTGGTGCGATCTACGCTCGCCTAGCAATTCGGCCCCCGTCCCAGTCCCAATGCAGCGACGAAATCCGTGTCGCGCATACATAACTGCGCATTGAAAATACCATGGACATAGGCGGGGGCACAATCAGGACACGCCCCGCATTGTGGCTTAAACCACGCCAGGGGCTGTACACCTTTCACATTCCTTTTCTCTTTTAGGGCCTAACTCTTCGGAAGCCCTTTCTGGCAGTCCGATTGCCGGACACACTCCGGAAGCAACAACCAAGGCGGCGAGAAGCTAAGATGAACACGGGAACCGCCAGGTGGCCTCTAGTAATACTTGATATACCCACTTTTCACTATTTATTCGTAGCTTGCCTTGGGATAGGACATTTCGAATTGTCCCACTTTATGCTTATTGCACTACTTGTACCAGTACGTCTCGACGTATTACTCAAATAACAATGCATATTATTAATCTTTCATTGCATTATTTAAGTTTTTCTCTTTCTCTTATATGTCCATTTACGACATTCCGCACCTGCGCGCTCGGGTACGATCAGTACACCAGGGGCTCTGGTTTACCCCATAATACGGCGCAAGAAGTCCAAACACTTTCGACAGTGCGGCACCCCGAACTTATAGCATTATATGCATCAGCTCTGAATCATGTCTTGGGTCAAATGTTGGGTTGCCCGGCTCCCACGCTTTGGTACCTTACGTTCCGCTATATCGGCTAAGGTAGCGGTGGGAGAACTACTGCGATTGTGTCCCGGTTCTTCCAGACGAGCACCTGAGTAGAGAAAGCCAAAAACTGACTGTCATGATAAGGCGAGAGACCGGTTGCTGTTCGAGAGGTCTCAAGTCCTTAAAGACTTTTTCCGCTTCGGGCGAGGAGTCAGTCTTGTCCGGCTTAGGCGTGTATAGCGCCCCAAATTCGGCCCTTCGAATACCAGGGGCTTCTATGGCTAAGTGAGAGTGATAAAGCATTATAGTCCAATTGTCTGGTTCGTTGCGCTGAAAACCTCCCTTGAAGGACCCAAAATTGGGGTAAAGAGTGTTCAGATTTATCCCGAACACCCAAGTACTAGTTACATGGGGGTAGAAGCCGACGACTGGCCAACTCTCAAATTTTATAAGCGGCCGCACATAAGGTAATATTTTAAATTAAGAAAGCATCGCATGGCGCAAATGAACTCGTTTCATATTACAGGACCACATGAGCATGTTCATTCAAAAATTATATCCTTGGCACACTCATCTGCCACTAGGCGGGATCCCTCCAGGAGACCCTCATAATAATTCTCGGGGTGGCGATGCTCCTTGCCCTCCCGCGGCCCCTCCTTCACAAGCTTCATGGCGTCCAGCTTCGCCCAGTGCACCTTCTCCCGGGCAAAAGCCCTACGTGCACCTTCGATGCAAACGGACCGCTTGATGACCTCAAGCCGTGGGCAGGCTTCCACCAACCGTCTCACTAGACCAAAGTAGCTGCCGGACAGGGGCTCGGCAGGCCACATCCAGACTATAAGGCCCCTCATGGCATGTTCGGCCGCCTTGTGAAGTTCGACCAACTACTTAAGCTGGTTGCTCAAGGTCACGGGGTGTTCGGTCCCAGTATACTGAGACCAGAACAACTTCTCCGTTGAGCTCCCCTCCTCAGCCCGGTAAAACTCTGCGGCATCCAGCACACTGCGGGGAAGATCTGCAAACACTCCTGGAGAGCTCCGAACTCGGGTAAGAAAAAGGAAATTCTCCTTCACATGCTTGCTTTGCATATTGAATGACTTACCCGCTGCTATCTTCCTTGCCGCATCAATCTCCTGGAGGGCCTTGTGGGCTTCGGCCTTGGCGCTTCGGACGCTTTCAACCGCCTGCGCGAGCTCGGACTCCGCGTCTTGGAGTCAAGCTCCAAGGACTCATGCTTCTTGGCGAGAACTTCGAGCTCTTGCTGCACCTTGCCCACTCGGGCTTCTTGTTTCTCCCGTTCAATACGTTCTTTGGCCGCTTTGTCTTCGGCCGCGGACAACGCCTTCCTCAGGGTCTCCACCTCAGTCGTGGCCCTGACAAATTCATGATGATCGTATTACTTCACACCCAAACTTATTTTTAACTATATAGATAGGGGTATATCTTACCTTTGCTCTTTTCGAGCTGCCTCTTGGTAAGGCCGAGCACGTCCTCGGACCACTTCAGGGCCTGCTTCAGCGCAGAGACCTCCACAGTACGTGCGGCAGCGGCCAGCAGTGAAGCATGGACATACACATAGACATACTCTAATTAGACTCCTGGGTTATCATTTGATCTCTATTCGGTTTTTCTTCGCGAACACCGAACAGAGCATCAGGGGCTACTATCTATGCGGTAATATTTTCTTATATTTTGATTGCTTACCTTAAAGCCTGTTATGAGGCTGGCACAAGCTTCGGTCAGTCCGTTTTTGGCGGACTGAACCTTCTCGACCACCACACTCATGATAGTGCGGTGCTCTTCTTCGATGGAAGCGCTGCGAAGCGCTTCCAGCAGGTTGTCCGGTGCCTCTGGTTGGACAGAGGACACCGGTACGAATGGTTGGCCCCCCTTGATGGGGGACCGCCTGCCGGAGTCCGGAACCATCGAAGGTTCCAGCGCAGTGTCCGGCTGGGGCCCGAACTCGACGCCCATAGGAGCCTCGCTCTCTTGGTACCCAGGGTCCGGGAAGTCGCCGTCAAGCACCCCCAGGACCACCTCCCCTTGGCTCAGTGCCTGTTTGGACAACACCTCGGCGTTGTCCGTAGGACGAGGGGTGGAAGCGGTCGGAAGAGAACCACTATTCATATCTGATGAGCCCAACGAGCCGCTCGATGAAGGTACGTCGAGATGAGCTCGGGACGGACTGCATAATCATGTTCGGCATGAGGAAATGCAGCACAATAAAACATATCATGAAGTACTATGGTGTCCAGACACTTACGACTTCGCCAGGGGCTTGTCCCTGGGCAGCCACTCGTCGCCGCTGTCGACGGCCGTCGTGGCACGGTCCGGAAGGAGGGTCCTTCCCTTTTTGGACCCTTTGGCCTCCCCAGATGGGTTGGCCTTCCTTTTCTTGTCTCCCCGGCTGGGGGCAAAATTTTCTCCTCCTCCTCGTTTCCATGGGAGGAGTGTGCGTCGGAGTCATCGTCTAATACGACCGTTCGCCGGAGACCCTTTCGGGTCCCCGCAGTCTTCTTCTTGGTCTTCTGTACCGGCACCTCGTAAGGTGCCGAAGTCAGCATCTTCGTTAGAAGAGCGTCCGCAGGATCTTCGGGCAGCGGGGCTGGGCTGTCAAGCTGCTCCACCATCTTTAACCAGTCCTGTTAGTGACATGGGAGCTTAGATCCTACGCATAACTATACCTGGGCAAATAAATACCCCGAGAAATACAAATGCTTACCGGACCGGCATGGCGCTTTGCGCTGAGTCCGCGGTCTTCGGTGAGAGGGGGAGGGATCTCGGCGCTCTTGAACAGCACCCTCCAGACGTCTTTGTGCGTCGTGTCGTAGAGCTCCCGCAACATCTGGTGCTTGGCCGAGTCGAACTCCCACAAATTGAATGCCCGTCGTTGGCATGGAAGGATTCGGCGAACGAGCATAACCTGGACCACGTTGACAAGTTTAATTTTCTTGTTCATCATGTTCTAGATACAGGTTTGGAGTCCGGTTAGCTTTGCCGAAGAACCCCAGGACAGGCCCTTCTCTTTCCAGGAGGTGAGCCGCGTGGGGATTCTAGATCAAAATTTGGGGGCCGCCACCCAGTTGGTGTCACGCGGCTCGGTGATGTAGAACCACCCCGATTGCCACCCCTTTATGGTCTCCACATAGGAGCCTTCGAGCCAGGTGACGTTTGGCATCTTGCCCACCATGGCTCCTCCGCACTCCGCCTGTTGGCCAACCACCACCTTCGGTTTGACATTAAAAGTCTTCAGCCACAGGCCGAAATGGGGCTTGATGCGGAGGAAGGCCTCGCACACGACGATAAACGCCGAGATGTTGAGGATGAAGTTGGGGGCCATATCATGAAAATCCAGCCCGTAGTAGAACATGAGCCCATGGACAAACGAGTGGAGTGTAAATCCCAGTCCGCGGATGAAGTGGGTGAGAAAAACTACCCTCTCATGGGGTTCGGGCGTAGGAACGACCTGCCCCGCATTCGGCAGCCGGTGCGTGATATTCGCAGCTAGGTATCCGGCCTCCTGTAACTTTTTGATGTCTTCCTCCGTGACGGAGGAAGCCATCCACTTGCCTCCTGCTCCAGACATGCTTGGAGTGGTTTAAGAAGAAGGGAGCGAGCTTGGGCGCTAGAGCTCGAGTGTGCGGGAATGGGAAAGCGAGAAGGAAGAAGGCATGGGTGAAAAAAGTAGATCTTTGTCCCTTTTATAAGGGCGGAAGAGGCGATGAGTCTCCCCACTTGCCTGGCAAAACCGCTTATTCCCCAGGCACCATAATTGATGGTGCGGTTGGGTTACCCACGTCCGTATTAATGAGAATCCCGTGATAAGGGGAATACGATCTCTGCTTTGACAAAACGTATCGAGAAAACCGCCTCGCGATATGTGCGGAGCTGGTTGAGAAAAGCGGTTCGAATAATAACCGGGCCATGAAGTGATGTCATACTATCAAAACATGTCAGCAGATTGGATTTATGGAAGTATTATTCTCTCTACAGTGGAATGTGGAACTTATTTTACAGGGTCGGACACTATCCTTGCGTTCAAACTCTTCCATGGTGTATTCGGAGGAGGAACCCGCCTTGCAATGCCGAAGACAACACTGCGCACCGGACTCATCGTCATTGAAGCCTGGTTCAGGGGCTACTGAGGGAGTCCTGGATTAGGGGGTCTTCGGACAGCCGGACTATATACTTTGGCCGGACTATTGGACTATGAAGATACAAGATTGAAGACTTCATCCCGTGTCCGGATGAGACTCTACTTGGCATGGAAGGCAAGCTAGGCAATACAGATATGTATATCTCCTCCTTTGTAACCGACCTTGTGTAACCCTAGCCCCCTCCGGTGTCTATATAAACCAGAGGGTTTTAGTCCATAGGACAACATACAATCATACCATAGGCTAGCTTCTAGGGTTTAGCCTCTCTGATCTCGTGGTAGATCTACTCTTATAATACTCATATCATCAAGAACAATCAAGCAGGGCGTAGGGTTTTACCTCCATCAAGAGGGCCCGAACCTAGGTAAAACATCGTGTCCCCTGCCTCCTGTTACTATCCGCCTTAGACGCACAGTTCGGTACCCCCTACCCGAGATCCGCCGGTTTTGACACCGACAAAGACCTTGAGCCACGATGTTTAAAATGTCTTGAGCATGATAATGATGTCTCTATTGCTGAATGTTGTACTACTACTACTGTTGCTATATCTTCAACTGCTGATGTGGTAACTAACCCCTCTTCTGAGGATACCACTACCATTGCTGATGAAAATGCTAGGTTGAAGACACTGCTTGAAACAGGGATGTACAAAAGCCTCAAAGGACATCAGACTCTATGCGATGTCCCCAAGAAACAGATTGTGAACCGAAACCCTAGGAAAGAGGGTGTTGGGTTGGAGAGGAAAATGAACGTTGATGGTTCATACTAGAAGCCTGAGCAGTACCCCAAAACCACATGGGTTGCTGCAAAGGGTCCTTCAGTGGATCATCTACCTTGTCTGGCTTCACTTGTGCTAACCCAATTATCATTGATGAATCCTTTGATGCAAACTATAAACTGTTTAAGAAACAGAATGGTGAAGTGTTTGCCAGGTATATTGTTACTAACTGCAAGAATGTATCACCTTTGAAGAAGATCTAGGTGCCCAAAAGTTGTCTTGAGAAGCTTCCTGTGAATGCCATCATGACACCACATGGGAAGAAGACAAACCCCAGACCTAAGGCTTCACATGGTCCAAAGGCTTCATACAGACATAGGACTCATCAGAGTCACCCGAGCGCCAATGTTTTGCAGGGAAATCATGCTCAGACTTATGAATATGAGTGTGTTTCATCAAACCACTATATTCATAATACCAAGAACATTTCTGCCTATTCTTATGAGTATTATTCATCTCCTGCAAGACTATTTGCTAGGGCTCCAAAGCCAAAGTTGCCAGATGCTACACTTAGACTCATTGCTTCTAAGCCACCCCTGAAGATGTGGGTGGTTAAGAAGAACTAACTCTCTTTTGCAGGGAAAGGTCTCCAGCCGGAAATCAAACGCTTTTGATGCTTATGCTGGGGACCTAAAATATCTTCTGGGACACAAGATAAAATGCCAGAATGGTCTTACTATGTATTTCATCCCAGGATTTCTAGACAAACATCCTATCTACCCTAACAAGGATCTGAACTTTGATAATATGCTTGTTTGTCAAATGTTTATGCTTCACATTTCCCTTGGTGAAGCCTATCCCCCAAACTGTACTGTAGGGTACGACACCAAAGGCTTCAGAGTGGATTATGGATAGTGGATGCACTAACCACATGATTGGTGATCGAAGTCTTCTTATGGATTCAACCCTACGTCCGTCTGACAAAAGTCACATCACATTTGTTGACACTGGTAAAAGCAAGGTATTGGGCCTAGGTAGAGTTGCAATCTCAAAGGATCAGCACATGGATAAAGTGACGCTTGTTGAATCCCTTGGTTTCAACTTAATGTCTATATCAATGCTTTGTGATCTGAACATGATTGTGATATTTGGAAAATATCATTGCCTTGTGCTTATGGAATCTGACAAATCTCTATTCTTCGAAGGGTATCGAAAGGATGATCTGTACATGGTAGATTTCTCAGCAGGACCACAGTTGGTCGTATGTCTTCTAGCAAAAGCTTCAGAGTGCTGGCTCTGGCATCGGAGGTTAGGGCATGCTAGCATGAGGAACTTACACACTCTCGCACAGAAGAAGCATGTAATAGGCATCGAGGGAGTCAAGTTCAAGAAGGATCATCTATGCAGTGCCTGTGAAATTGGAAAAATGACTCGGGCCAAGCATCCCTTGAAGATAATCATGACAATGACACGTCCCTTCAAGCTGCTTCACATGGACTTATTCGGCCCTACTCACTATTCTACCCTCACTACTACTGCTTGCCTCTATGGCTTCGTCATTGTTGATGATTACTCGAGATATACATGGGTGCACATAATTCTCTACAAGACTGAAGTGCAAGATGTCTTCAGACGATTCGCCAATCGTGCCATGACCAACTATGGCATCAAGATCAAGCACATCCGAAGTGACAACGGCACTGAATTCAAGAACACCAGCCTTGACACTTATCTTGATACATTGGGCATCACACATGAGTTCTCGGCTCCATACACGCCTCAGCAGAATGGCATCGTGGAGCGCAAGAACAAAACTCTCATTGAGATGGCATGGACGATGCTTCATGAGTACAAGACTCCAAGGAAGTTCTGGCCTGAAGCTATTGATACTACATGCCATGTCATCAACCGTGTTTATCTTCACAAGTTCCTAAAGAAGACATCATATGAGCTCCTGACTAGTAAGAAGCCATACATCGGCTATTTCAGAGTATTTGGTGCTAGGTGTTGGATCAAGGATCCGCATCACACTTCAAAATTTGCATCGAAAGCACATGAAGGATTTATGCTTGGCTGCGAAAAGGATTCACACTCCTACAGAGTCTTCAACCTCTTTCACTACAAAGTGGTTGAAACTGTGGATGTGTGGTTCGATCTAACAGCTCGCAAAGAGAGCACCTGCCTAATGTTCTAGATGAGGCTACACCAAGTGAATCTATCAAGCTTATGGGTACTGGAGAAATCATACCTTCAGAGGCACAGACTGAAGAGGAAATCATTATTTCTGCACCTAATCAGCCTGAAGACACTGCTCAGCCTGAAGCCAATGCTGAAGATGAAGACAATGATCAGCAAGGGCAGAATCTTCGTCTAGTTCATCCACGTGTTGCAAATGAAGTGCAGATTGAGAAGATAATTTATAGCATCAATGCACCTGGTCCCCTCACTCGTTGAAGAGAACACAGCTAGCAAATTTCTGTGGACACTTTGCATTTGTCTCAATATCAGAACCCAAGGAAGTTGACGAAGCCTTCACGGAACCTGAATGGATTCAAGCTATGCAAGCAGAGCTTCAATAGTTCGAGCTGAACAATGTGTGGGAGCTTGTCAAGCGTCCAGATCATCGCAAGCACAATATCATCGGTACCAAATGGATCTATCACAACAAACAAGATGAGCATGGTCAAGTTGTTAGAAACAAGGCTCGTCCCGTTGCTCAAGGTTACACACAAGTTGAAGGGATTGACTTCGATGAAACATTTGCTCATGTGGCTAGGCTTGAAGCCATTCGCATACTGCTTGCCTATGCCAACCACAACAACATTCTTCTATATCAAATGGATGTCAAAAGTGCCTTTCTCAATGGCAAAATTGAAGAAGAAGAAGTGTATGTTGCACAACCATCTGGTTTTGAAGACCCAAAGCGTCCTGACATGGTATACAAGCTCAACAAGTCATTGTATGGTGATGACCCACAAGTATAGGGGATCTATCGTAGCCTCTTCGATAAGTAAGAGTGTCAAACCCAACGAGGAGCGGAAGGAAATGATAAGAGGTTTTCAGCAAGGTATTCTCTGCAAACACTGAAATTATCGGTAACAAATAGTTTTGTGATAAGGTAATTGGTAACGAGTAACAAGTAACAAGTGTAAATAAAGTGCAGCAAGATGGCCCAATCCTTTTTGTAGCAAAGGACAAGCCTGGACAATTTCTTATATGAAGGAAAGCGCTCCTGAGGACACATGGGAATTATCGTCAAGCTAGTTTTCATCACGATCATATGATTTTGATATGTGGGTGGACCGGTGCTTGGGTGCTGTCCTTACTTGGACAAGCATCCCACTTATGATTAACCCCCATTGCAAGCATCCGCAACTACAACAGAAGTATTAAGGTAAACCTAACCATAGTATTAAGGTAAACCTAACCCCTTACGAAGCAACGCATAAATTAGGGTTTAAGATTCTATCACTCTAGCAACCCATCATCTACTTATTACTTCCCAATGCCTCCCTCTAGGCCCAAACAATGGTGAAGTGTCATGTAGTCGACGTTCACATGACACCACTAGAGGGATGACAACATACATCTCATCAAAATATCGAACGAATACCAAATTCACATGACTACTAATAGCAAGACTTCTCCCATGTCCTCAGGAACAAACGTAACTACTCACAAAGCATATTCATGTTCATAATCAGAGGGGTATTAATATGCATAATGGATCTGAACATATGATCTTCCACCAAGTAAACCAACTAGCATCAACTACAAGGAGTAATCAACACTACTAGCAACCAACAGGTACCAATCTGAGGTTTGGATACAAAAATTGGATACAAGAGATGAACTAGGGTTTGAGATGAGATGGTGCTGGTGAAGATGTTGATGGAGATTGACCCCCTCCCGATGAGAGGATCGTTGGTGATGACGATGGTGATGATTTCCCCCTCCCGGAGGGAAGTTTCCCCGGTAGAACAGCTCCGCCGGAGCCCTAGATTGGTTCCGCCAAGGTTCCGCCTCGTGGCGGTGGAGTTTTGTCCCGTAAGCTTGCTTATGATTTTTTCTCAGATGAAAGACTTCATATAGCAGAAGATGGGCATCGAAAGGCCACCAGGGGGCCCGCGAGGCAGGGGGCGCGCCCAGGGGGTAGGGCGCGCCCCCCACCCTCATGGCTGGTGGGTGGCCCCCCTCTGGTACTTCTTGCGCTCAGTATTTTTTATATATTCTGGAAATAACTTCCGTGAAGTTTCAGGACCTTTGGAGCTGTGCAGAATAGGTCTTTAATATTTTCTCCTTTTCCAGCCCAAAATCCCAGCTGCCGGCATTCTCCCTCTTCATGTAAACCTTGTAAAATAAGAGAGAATAGGCATAAGTATTGTGACATAATGTGTAATAACAGCCCATAATGCACTAAGTATCGATATAAAAGCATGATGCAAAATGGACGTATCATATGGCCTCAAACAAGCACCTCGCGCTTGCTATGACACACTCAAAGACTTCCTGAAGAGCAAAGGCTTCAAACCTGGTTCACTAGATCCCACTCTCTTTACGAAGACATATGATGGTGAATTGTTTGTATGTCAAATCTATGTGGATGACATTATCACCGGCTATACTGATAAGAGATTCAGTGATGAGTTCGGGCATATGATGCAAGAGCAATATCAGATGTCAATGATGGGTGAGCTGAAATTCTTCCTTGGTCTTCAAATCCGTCAGCAGAGAAATGGCATCTTCATATCACAACAAAAATATCTCAAAGATTGCCTAAAGAAGTTTGGAATGCAAGACTTCAAAGGGTACACGATGCCAATGCCAACCAAAAGTCATCTGGGCCCGGACGACAAAGGTAAAGAGTTCGACCAAAAGGTATACTGCTCCATGATTGATTCTTTAATCTAATTATGTGCATCTAGGCCAGATATAATGCTTAGCGTTTGCATGTGTGCCCGATTCCAAGCGGCACCAAAAGAATCGCATCACTTAGC
This sequence comes from Triticum urartu, assembly GCF_056163025.1. Taxonomy (NCBI): domain Eukaryota; kingdom Viridiplantae; phylum Streptophyta; class Magnoliopsida; order Poales; family Poaceae; genus Triticum; species Triticum urartu. Next base: position 125,767,984 of record NC_141874.1, on the reverse strand, counting down.
TGTGAAGCGAATTCTTTGATATTTGGCTTACACCCCAACACTAGGATTATGGTATCCCAAGGGCTTAGAGTTTGATCTAGTTGGATTCTCAGATGCTGATTATGCTGGTGACAAGGTTGATCGCAAGTCCACATCAGGCACATGTCACTTTCTTGGATGATCTCTTGTCTGTTGGTCTTCAAAGAAGCAGAACTGTGTATCACTCTCCACTGCTGAATCCGAATACATTGCTGCTGGATCTTGCTGCGCTCAGCTTCTATGGATGAAGCAAACTCTCAAGGACTATGGTATCCACCTGAAGCATGTGCCACTCGACTGCGACAATGAAAGTGCCATCAAGATTGCCAACAATCCAGTTCAGCACTCGAAGACAAAGCACATTCAGATTCGTCATCATTTTCTCAGAGATCATGTCATGAAGGAAGATATTGATATCATACACGTCAACACTGAAGAGCAATTGGCAGATATCTTCACAAAGCCCTTGGATGAGAAAAGGTTTTGCAAGTTGCGGTGTGAGCTAAATATCTTAGAATCCTCAAATGTCATGTGATTGGACACACATCCTAACGCTTATGCATATTGACGACTTAGATGTGCAACACACGAAGTAACGTACATCTTCAACTAATGAAGACTTACCCTCTAAGTGTGAATACATTAACATGGAATTTGACTTCGGAGCACCACGATAATTGTGCGCCGTGTCTACTTCCTATACGGTGGATAACACCACCACCAAACCTTCTCGAAGATTTGCGTTTGGCGTCATGATTGTTTTATCTTTGCATTGAATTGTCTTCAACATTGTTTTGACTTCAAGGTTTATCTTCACAATATTGATTTGGCCCTTTAGGATAAAATATATATATATACATATATATATACATAAACACTATTCTAATCACGGGATCAAAATATTATTCTGATCACAACATAAACTTCCTGAGTTACATGCCTGAACTTCCCTTTGTAGGAACCCGACCTTCGGGCTATCTTCTCAACCGTGTCTCCCCACATGAATTTTTTTGGTCAATCATGTTCTTTGTGATGTAAGTGTAATATACAAATGTTTTTTACCAACTAAATGCCCATTTTAAATAGGAATCTCGCTCATTGGTGTATTTGCTCTCGGGTCGTGATGAAACATGTCTTTGTTGTAATTTTACTGCCTGAGTTGTTCGACCTGAACTTCCCCTAGTGCTAGGTTGAACTTCCGCAAACATTGCCCAAATGGGGCTTGCGATATACCCTCGGAAAGCTATGGACACGAGTATCATGACCCAAGTTAAATTTTTGGCAAAATAAAAGCGGTTTAAGAGCAGTTTTGAGAACCGGTTTTTCTTCCCACAAAAAACGTGAATCGTATTTTGATCGCATTTCAAAACCATTTATCAGAATGAGGCAAATAATATGGCGTTGGAAAGCTGCTGCAAAACCGCTCCTTCCACATGTTAAAAGTTTTCTCTAATTCCATACGGTTAAAGAGTAATTTGGAAAAACATAAAATTTTGCAAACCGAACAGCCGAGTTCATATTTTCGATGTCATTTTCTAAACGGATAATCAATTCAAATGATATGGCATTGTAAAGCTTATGAAAATGCGCTACTTTTTCATGTTTAAACTTTTTCTAATTTTGAACGGTTTAAAAGTAATGTAGAAAACGGTCCAATTTTCACCGAGTTCGTATTTTCGAGCTAATTTTTTAACCATGCGTCCGAATGTAGCAAATGATATGGCGTTGGAAAGCTTGAGGAAATGCGGAACTTTTTGGTATATGTTGTTTCTCCCAATTCCTTATAGTTTTAAATCAATTTTGAAAATGGCTAAAAGTGTATTTTCGCCATAATTTCTACAAACTTTATCAGAATGGGGCAAATAATATACCGTTCAAAAGCTAAGGAAAATGCGAAACTTTTTCATGTTGATGGTTTTCTCTGATTCCTAGCCATTTTCAAGTAATTTAAAAAATGGCGATATCATTCGTTCTACCTTTATCGCAAAACAGATTCTTCGAAAATGCACCGCGTGAAGAACCTGAACTTCTCGGCATGTCTACTCGAACTTCACTCTGTTTTTCACATGTTTTTTTTGCCTGTAGCTCTCCATCCACTCACCAAAACACTCACTAGAATTGAGCAAGTAATATACCGATGGAAAGCTGATGTAAACATGTAACTTTCTCGTGTTAATCGTATTTTCAAACTCGCGATTATTTTTAAAAAAATTAATGTCAAATTCATTCACTATAGTAGTCGAACTTCCTGCTGTTTTCACATTGAACTTCTGTGACGTATTTTTGTTTGTAATTTTCTCATCCATTTCGTTAGTGTTATACAAATGATATTCTTTTTGTCCAAACCTCTCTCACAATATTTTTCTTAACTTTCTCTGACCGGGGACTTGAACTTACACGAATGATATATTCCTGTCGTTTTGAAGTAAATTAGAGAAATGACGAGATCATGATTTCTGCCTTCATTGCGAATGGAAACGCAGTGCGAGAAGTCGTTGAACTTCTCGGGCATGTCTGCTTGAACCTCACTCTGTTTTTGACGTGTTGTTTTTTGCGCTGCATGAAATAGTTGAACTTCTGGAGCATGTCTGTTTGAACTTCACTCTGTTTCACTTTATTGTATTTTTTATATGAAATACATGATAACCCACAAGTATAGGGGATCGCAACAGCTTTCGAGGGTAGAGTATTCAACCCAAATTTATTGATTCGACACAAGGGGAGCCAAAGAATATTCTCAAGTATTAGCAGCTGAGTTGTCAATTCAACCACACCTGGAAACTTAGTATCTACAGCAAAGTGTTTAGTAGAAAAGTTATATAATACTGATGGTAACGGTAACAAAAGAGTAACTAAAGCAAAGTAATGTTTTTGGTATTTTGTAGTGATTGTAACAATAGCAACAGGAAAGTAAATAAGTGTAAACCAGTATATGGAAAGCTCGTAGGCATCGGATCAATGATGGATAATTATGCCGGATGCGGTTCATCATGTAACAGTCATAACATAGGGTGACACAGAACTAGCTCCAATTCGTCAATGTAATGTAGGCATGTATTCCGAATATAATCATACGTGCTTACGGAAAAGAACTTGCATGACATCTTTTGTCCTACCCTCCCGTGGCAGCGGGGTCCTAATGGAAACTAAGGGATATTAAGGCCTCTAACCGGAACAAAGCATTACCACATAGTGAATACATGAACTCCTCAAACTACGGTCATCACCGGTAAGTATCCCGATTATTGTCACTTCGGGGTTAACGGATCATAACACATAATAGGTGACTATAGACTTGCAAGATAGCATCAAGAACTCTCATATATTGATGAAAACATAATAGGTTCAGATCTGTAATCATGGCACTCGGGCCTTAGTGACAAGCATTAAGCATAGCAAAGTCATAGCAACATCAATCTCAGAACATAGTGGATACTAGGGATCAAACCCTAACAAAACTAACTCGGTTACATGGTAAATCTCATCCAACCCATCACCGTCCAGCAAGCCTATGATGGAATTACTCACGCACAGCGGTGAGCATCATGAAATTGGTGATGGAGAATGGTTGATGATGACAATGGCAACGGATTCCCCTCTCCGGAGCCCCGAACGGACTCCAGATCAGCCCTCCCGAGAGGTTTTAGGGCTTGGCAGCGGCTCCGTATCCTAAAACGCGATGATTTATTCTCTCCTATTTTTTTCTCCCCGAAAGCAGTTATATAGAGTTGGAGTTGGAGTCGGGAGGTCTCCAGGGGGCCCACGAGGTAGGGGGCGCGCCCTAGGGGGGCGCCCCCCACCCTCGTGGCAAGGGTGTGGGCCCCCTGGTCTTCATCTTTGGCGAGGATTTTTTATTATTTATTGTAATATATTCCGTGGAGTTTCAGGTCATTCCGAGAACTTTTGTTTTCTGCACATAAAACAACATCATGGCAATTCTGCTGAAAACAGCGTCAATCCAGGTTAGTTCCATTCAAATCATACAAGTTAGAGTCCAAAACAAGGGCAAAAGTGTTTGGAAAAGTAGATACGACGGAGACGTATCAATACACACCATGTAGTATGTGAACTTCTGGTTGTTATCACACACCATGTAGTACATGAACTTTTTCCATTTCTATAATTTGAATTATTTATTTTCATTTTGAAATCAAATTGCTCCCAAATAATAACTGAACTTCTTTGTTGATTGAGAGAATTAATTTAAAACATAAAAAGCAATTTCTTTTTGTGTTTTTGAACATGGAAATATAAGGTGAACCTCTTTCGCAATAATTTTTTAACTTCCTCGGACAGAGCACTCGAACTTCTTTCCAACAAACCTTTAAGCTTTAATTTTTCTATACTTTTATTCTAACCTGAAATGCATTCCTTACGGTACTTGAACTTCTCGTTGTTTTCACTATGAACTTCTGTCACATTTTTGTGTGTACATCGAATTACACACAATTGAATGTCGGACGTCATTTTCTGCCATTTTAAAACATGTAATTGGAGGTCGGACGTCCCGCAATATAAATTCTAAACCGTGTACGGAGGTGCACGTGAACTTTCTTGCAACAAATGTGAGTTTTTTATATACTTCGAACTTCTCTGTTATTTTGATTTCAACTTCTTAGTCATATTCTTAGAAAGGAAATATGTTTAAGCATCAAACTTTTTTGTAAGTTAAACTTCATATTTTTATTTTTCTTAGAAACAATAATAATTTGAGTTTCTCGTATACATCGAATGACTCATCTTTTTTAATTTGAACTTCGTCATTTTTATTCTTTACGAACAAAGAAAATCTGAGTTATTATAAATATCGAATTTCTCTATTTTTGTAATTTGGACTTCTTAGTTTATTTATTTTAGTAACAGAAATTTTTTAGTTTTGTATTAAATATGAACGTCTAGAATTTTTTTAATTATAGAAATGTTGAAAGTGTTTTTCTGATTTTTGAACTACTATATTTTTCAAAATTCAAACTTCTCGCTTTTTGTTTTGTTTTTTAGAAATGGTGAAATAACTGCTAAGCTTTTTCAGAACATATATCGAAGATATTTGGACTTCAATTTTTTGTATGTATGAACTTCCAATTTATTCAAAAAATAAAGGAAAATACATGCCCATAGCACGAGCACACCGAACGATCTTATAAAACACACACACACACACACACACACAACGATCTTATAAAAGAAATGGGTGGCGACACACTATGGACTAAATTGGTTCTATTTATCTCAAAATGAGGTGCAGTGGCCTTTTTCCTTCTCTGTTGGTAGTAGCAGGACATCACACATTTCACCAAACATGCAAGTTATTAGGGAAAAATCCCACACATGCATAGGGAGAAATGTGTGTGTGGTGCTACCAGTGTGCTTGCCATGTGTACACAGACTAGAAATTGAACAGCAATGACGTAACATCGATATTTAGTCCAGAACGTCCAAATAAAACATGTTAATATAGAACGTCCACAAAAAACTGAAGTTTTTGTTGATATCAACCATGCAAACATGTGGCTGCTGACAGCTAAGCAATGTAATGCATGCAGGTTGGGAACATGGTCCAAATCATGATGTAACTAGCTCACGCAGTGGCTCCTTGGCGTCTCCACTCTCTGTCCTCGGTCGCATTTCTGAATCACCGCATGTGTATGACCATATGTTACAAGGTGGGATCACATTCACAATCGACCTTCTGCCATTTCTTTATGTGAACTTCGACTCAAGAACACACGATAAACTTCGACCTTGCTGAAACAAGTTGCTTTGAACACATGACATAGTCACCCACATTGTCTGAACATTTTGCCGGTGGCAATGTCATTGAAATTGGCGTAGACCTGTAATAGAACTTCCAGGTACTGCACAGACTCGCACTAAGATTTTTTACTGAACACAAAATATGAACTTGACATAGACCCATGGTAGAACTTCTTGGTACTGCACACACTTGCATTGAGACATTTTTAGGCTCAGGAGGTGGTAGGTTTAGGATGGACGATTGAAGGTCCACGCAAGTTAATTGAGAAACAAACTCCATAAAATTTCCTAGAGCACCAGAAAGATCTTAGCCTTTTTCAATTAATGCAAGAAATATATTTTTTGCATTTTAAAGAACATATTTTTGTTCTCTAGTGAAAAGAGCACAAGTATATGCACATGAAAGTATGAAACCACCAACCAACAGTTTGTATTATTAGGTTTCTAGTTAGGCAAACATATGAAGTGTGCACCATGCTTTAACATTTTCTTCATCCTACACCATTGCTCCCTTCTCAGGTATTAACACAAACACTACTTAGACACAGAAACGTGTAGCAGTTTTTTGGTGCAAATATTTGAAGAGAAAGATAGCAACAGAGACCTAGGCAAGAGACAAAACAATCCTCGGTTCAAAGTTTTGACAAAATCCCATTTGATAAAAGAAACCAAGCAACAGCAAAATTGTATTGGCAAACGTTGTTCATCTGACACAAGACTTATTCCACTTTTTTATTCCTACTCTTCTCATGAAGAATACATAAGAGAAAGCACATGCGTACCAGGAACTGGAAAATTAGGTGCTCTGTCTCTCAGTCGATGACGATTTTTGTGGTTGTCGTATGCTCTAACCGTCCCAGGAAAGGTCAAGGCGGCCCTCGCGAGAAGTTCAACTAATAGGGGAGAGCTTCCCTCACAAAAAAATAGGGTACAACAGAGGCAGAATGGATGAGGTTGGGGAAAGTCAAGGTGCGCGGGGTCTCAGACGTGATGCGGCCACGTCGGGAAATTCAGAGAAGTTGCTCCCGGCCGAGCCCTATGGAGGCAGGGTCGTAGAAGGATAGTAGAACGATGTGTGCCCATACTACTAATCTCCATCTTCAGAAGAGTAGAGCCAGCAAGTAGATAACCTCACCATGTCACCTGTTACTTGTTAAAACGATGTGTGCCCTATAGAAAAGCAACAGTAAAGAAACCTTAGTTAGCAGCAGCAGCCAACATCTCAAGGTGACGGAGGCAAGCAAACTAGGCCACCGAACGATCCTCAACCAACCATGCGGTTTTGACATGGTAACTAACAGGTCGTAGAAGGACAGCAGAACGCGGGCGGCCGGTCGGGTCTCCCTCATCGTCCGGTGGCGTGGACGCGTGGAGATGTTGGAGCTAGGCAGTGGCTTGGGAGGCGGCGCCGCCTCATCATATCGGGCGGCAGCGGCGCATGGCAATGGCGGTGGTGGATGGTGCGTCGAGAAGCTGGGGGCCACGACGGTGGGAGATAGGGGCGGTGGGGAACCTGGGATCCATGGCAGAGGATGGATGTGGAGGTCTGCGGCGGCGTGCGGGGCTCCACTTCCTGGTGGTGGCGTTCGGGGATCCACAGCCCAGCGGCGCAAGGGGATCTAGGGACGGCGGCGACCAGCAGATGGCAATGGGCGTGGGTGTGGGCGGCGACTCCTGTGGCCGGCAGCACATGATGGTGGGCGGCGGCTCCGGTGGCCTGCAGAGCACGATGGTGGGCGGCGGATCAGGAACTGCCAGCGCTGTGGGGAAGGTGGGGTTCGGGAAGGGATGGGCCGGTGGGGATCGTGGGGGTGTGTTGAGATGGACTTTTTTCTTCTTTTTCCTTCACTGTATCGGTTCGGGAGGATCTCGTCGGGCCCTTATAGGGCTGGCTGTGATCCAAATAACTATTCTGATCCTCGGATCAGAATAGTGTTGTCCTATATATATATAGCATTATGTCCTCTACAACATTCACTTGTAGCTATGTCTTCGACTTGTCATTTTCTGAACTAAGTGAATGTGATCAGACCCTAACCCCTTCTATGCTTCTTCCTCAAACTCTCTCTATCTAGTCATATGCATTCTGTTGAAACCTGTCGAATGTCTTCACTGCATCCGTGTCAGCTGAAGATATAGAGACACACATTTAAAACCGCTTTCAATGCTATATCTCTTTTGCCTAAATGCCGGAGAATCCGGGACAACCACCCGACAAACCAGGCGTGCGTGGAACATGGAACAACTTTCAAAGAGTTGCATGCATGCCATGTGTCCATCAAATGTGAACCGCCAGGGGCACCTGCGTAATTGCATTGTGCTGCCCCTACCTTATAAATACCCATCCTGCACGGTCATTATCTCTTCCTCCACCTCGCCCCCTCGCTCAAACCCTAGCGCCACCGCTAGCTCGCGTCGATGTCGAAGACGAAGCGCTTAGCTGCCACGACCTCTTCAACGTCGTCCTCATGCCAGCCGCAGACCTCGTCCTCTCCGCCACCGCCGTAGGTGTCTTCCGCCGCCGAGTTAGGGCGTGGGAGATTGGAACTACTCGGCCTCCCTTCCGCCTTTTCTAGCAGTTCGTGTGGGGTAAATAACTTTCACTTTTTACAGTCTTTTTGATCTGTCAAATCCATCCACTTCACCCAAAAGTGGTTTATACTCTTCCAAATCCGGATCTGTCTCTTTCTGAATCTCGTATCTTGCAAAGTATATTCACTTATGCTTCATAACTAGTTAGATTCTTCACTTGTACTTATTCATGGATTCATACAAATCTGGAACCGACTCTCTTCAGATAAGTGAATGTCTTCGCTCTATGAGGTCAATGTCTTCAAACTGATTTATCTTCAAAATCTTCTGAGGATGCATATGACCTCTTCCCTTCCCTCGCATCTCTAATGTTGTCACAGGTACATGTCCGTGGGAGAATCCCTTAGTTCTGATAGTCTACATTCATTTGCAGAGTTCTTATAGCATCACATTCACTCCCCTGAAGCCAGTTCTTGTCTGACCAGTAGACAGAAGCCTTTCACAGTTATGAAGCCTATCTGTCTGAATATCATGGCCACTGAGAAATCTACTAGGAAGGGTGGCAGACAGCGCCGTGGAAATACTGCTCTAGATCTGCCTCCAGATCTGTATGAACTACACAAGACAGATCCTGAGGAGAACTACAATAAGCGCAAGACCCGGATTCAATGGATCCGAAGATATTGGGCAGAATAGTGGTTCAAGTACAACTTTGTCACTGCTGAATATGCTGAGAAGAACGCTATCAAGCGCCCGCGGGGTGATATTCTCTACAGAAATCTACAACCCAAGTTGAAGCCTGAAGCTATTGCTCAAGGTTTCTATCCTTGCATGGTCAGAGGACCGTAGCCTGAAAATGCTGACCCATCGTCTTTGCTATGGTGTCATGACCACAATCTCTTCAAGCGCAACTATCAGTTCACTAAGGAGTCAGCTACCAAGAACAGAAAGGAGCTTGGACTCAACTTCAACCCCGGTCCTACTGCTCCAAGACAGGATGGCACTCGCAAAGCCAATCCCAATGTCATCGGCCCCTTCACCAGCTTCGATGGGCTCCTCTCCCACATTTCTGCTCAGAGGGCCACGGTGGATCAATCTGCTGATGACGATGATAACCCACAATTATAAGGGATCAATTGTAGCCTCTTTCCATAAGTAAGACACTACAGGAATCAGCTACTTTGCCGTCTGCCACGGCGGACGGCAAAGGCCTGAACGGCGGACGGCAAAGGCCTTTGCCGTCAGCCACGGACGGCAAAAGGCTTCGGCAAAGTAGGCTTCGGTAAACAGCTACTTTGCTGTCTGCTACTGACGGCAAAGTCTTTGCCGTCTGTGGCGGACGGCAAAGAGAGCGCGGCGGACGGCAAAGAGAGCGGACGGCAATAATTGCGCTGTCAGTCCGTTAAGTGGCTAACGGAAGGCCTTTGCCGTCTGCTACTGACGGCAAAGTCTTTGCCGTCCGCCGTGTGATGTCATCTACATGGCAGGTTCTTTGCCGTCCGCCACTGACGGCAAAGTCTTTGCCGTCTGCCACTGTAGGCAAACTGACCAAATGGGTCAGCTCCCAGGAAGGACAGCGATGCCACGTGGCTTCTTTGCCGTCCGCGGCAGACGGCAAAGAGCCCTTTGCCGTCAGTGGCAGACGGCAAAGAGCCTGCATTGCCTCTGTTTTTTCATATACCCAACCATTTTCACAGCAAATAGATGATACATATATATTTTTCACATGGCAAGTTCACAGCAAACATATGAGATATCCAACACATATAATTTCATCATACATGCATAGTTCCATCAACCATACATAGCAAGTTCGACATACATGCATCCAACCATACATATTACAATAGTGTCATCCTACCATACATGCATAGTTCATAGATACAAAGGAAACATAGTTCATCCAAACAAGCACTCCATCTATGCAAGCTTCCGTGAAGTGAATGAATTCTGCAAAATGGGAAATAAGAAAGTTAGAAGAAGAAGATTAGAAGAAGAAGAAGAAGATTAGAAGAAGAAGAAGAAGAAAATGAAGAAGAAGAAGAATATATGACATTTATGAGCTAATTTAGGTGAAATTGATCATTTGTGAGCTAACTTAGGTGAAATGGATCGTTTATGAGCTAACCTAGGTGCAATGGATCGCTTATGAGCAAACTTAGGTAAAATGCATCATTTTAGAGGTAACCTAGGTAAGATGGATCATTTTGGAGCTAACCTAGGTAAAATGGGTCATTTTAGAGCTAACTTGGGTAGAATGGATCATTTATGAGCTAAGTAAGGTTAAATGGGTCATTTTAGAGCTAACGTAGGTAAAATGGATCGTTTATGAGCTAAGTAAGGTAAAATGGATCATTTTAGAACTAACTTAGGTAAAATGGATCGTTTATGAGCTAACTAAGCTAATTATGCCATTTTTGACATAAGTAAGCTAAGTACATGTCATTATTGAGCAAACCTAGTTAACTAAGCATATTAGAGATAACTTTGGTCATTTTGGAGGAAACAAAGCTAAGTACAGATCGTTTTAGAGCTAACTTAGGTAAAATGGATGGTTTTGGAGGTCAGTAAGCTTATTAAGTCATTTTGGAGGTGAAGAAGCTAAGTCTAGGTCATTATGGTAAGCATTGGAGGAAATAAAGCTAAGTCTAGGTCTTTATGCATGTGTTAAGCAAAACACTAGATAAACTTACCAAGATGCAGGAGGTGTAGGAGCGGGGTGGCTCGTGTCGGTAGCTGGAGAAGGATCGTGCGATGCTTGTCTGGAGTTACGCTGCACCAAAGATCATTTCCAATGTCTTGTTAGCATGATGACACTCAAATGTTAAGACTAGCAAGTAATGTCCATTCAATAAAACTCACCGTGGTCCCAGGAGCAATCACTGGCATCGGCGGAGCGGTCTGACCTGTCTTCTCGCACACAGACTGCACATTTGGTTTTGACGACTCAGTCATACTAGTTAGTAATGAGACAAACACTACATGAATGTTTTGGCTAATCTGCAGAAGAAACTTACCACAAGGAGCTCGTACATGGCCCTTGCCTGCATGTCATTCCGTGCCCTCTCCTCCTCCATCATCTTTGTCGTCCTCTCCTCCAACTCCCGCTGCCTCTCCGCCGCCTCCGCCAGAAGTTTCTCCGTTCTATCTCTCTCACTCTGTATAGCAGCCTGCAACACCACTCACATGACCATTTGTAATCATTGATGGAAGCGCACAGAATGTAATGGAGAAAGATAACTGAGTACGTATCACTAACCTTGATGGCGAGTTGCACTGGCCGTTCACGAGGCCTTGTCTCAGGAGCGGAGCTCGACTGGCGCGCCTTGATCTCTGGGAGAGTGCTAGGACAACGGATAAGTCCATCTCCAATGGCTATGGAGCCATGGGACCTCCCTCCACCAGATATCATCAACAGCTCTGGATCAATGGGACCCTGGCTCGGGTTAAAGTCCTCCCCTTTCCTCGCCTTCCCCTCATCTCTATATCTCACGAGCTTGTTGTGGGAGGATATGTTGGTGAAGTTGTTTGCATCATCGAGGTCAGACTGAGAGAAAGCCTTGACTTTCTTGAAAGAGGCAGTGTGGGCCATGGCATACAGGTCGTACACCTCTGGCACCTTATCCACCTTATTGTAGCGTGCCTGAAAGAAAGAAACAATGGAAATTAGTAATTAAAGGGCTCAAGCTAGCATGATGAATGAATTGCATGAATCATGAAGCAAACCACATACCCAGTTGCGCCCGAACTGATATAAGTTGGAGCTGCCTTGATGGTGTGGCACACCTTCCATTTGGGCACGTTTGTCCTTGGCCTCGTTGTGGAGGGCTAGCCATTGTGGAGAGCACCACTCATCGACCAACACCTCCCAACAATCCATCCGATCCGCACACCATCTCGGAGGCGCCTAAGTTAGCAAATAGAAACTTGAGCGCTATGGCTAAGAATTACTAAATGAAGGAACTTAAGTAGAGAAGGCCTTAAGAATTACCTTCATGTACTGCTCCTTACTCAGGAACTTATCGCGGCACGCCGTCTTGGTCTTCTTGATACCACGCAAGGCGTAGTAGTCTCGAACAGCCTGCACCCGAGCCTCGTGCCGTAAGTTCTGGAGTAGGCGCTTGCAGATGTTCTCGATAACATGTGCCGCGTCCTCCTTGTATCCCTCCTCACACCTGTAGAATGTCTGCAATCAAATGAGACAATATTGATTAGTACAATTAATAACTAGCTAGTTGAAGATTTTTAAATGTGTAAAGGAGAAATTACCCAAAACTTTCTGATCACCATGTCTGCCCTCGTGTCGCACACGACACCGTCGATAATCTCATCCGGCGGGGCCGGGGCAGCCATGTAGTGCTCCCAGCTCAATCCAAGCTCTGGAAGCTGACCCTCACCAGGCAACGTGACAAACCCCGGGAAGTTTTGCCGGCAAAGAACTCCAAGGACGGAGTTGGGCCGGCGGACACTATGATGGTGGTCCCAACCCCTGCAGCATGACAAGGCCAACGCATTAGTTATTTGAAAAAACATGAATGCATAAGGTACAAAAATATTAAATGCACTTACGTACCTCTCCCCATCAGGGAAAATCAACCACCTCTGCTCGCGGGTCACCGGCACGGACGGGAGCCATGTAGCACCACGCTGGTAGACGGTGCCCCCCTCCTCCTCAAGATCAGTCGGCTCCCCACCATCATCAGCATGGCCACTCGGCTCCTCGGGCTGATCCGGCCAGGTACCCCATCCGGACGTGTGCTCCTCCGGGGTCACGTGGGCCGAACTCTCGTGGGCCGAAGGCCAGTCGACCCGAGGCTCGTGGGCCCAAGACCAGTGGACCGGAGGCTCGTGGACCGGAGTCCGTGTAGCCTCCTCCTCGGACGAGTCCACCCTAGCAGTCACGTGCTCAGGTGAAACAGCCGGGGGTGGCGGCGAGGAAGGCGCCGTAGCCCTACCTCCTCTCCCACGACCACGTGCCCCACCTCCTCTCTTCCTACCTCGAGCTCGTCCCCTGCTGGGCACCGCGGTCGACGAAGAAGGGCCCAGCGGTGTGGCCATACTGTCCAGCAACGCTCGGCGGAGAGGTGCGTCTGGAATGGAAGACCTCAGACCACGCTCCCGACCAGCGCCCACCATCTTTCAACACCTGCCATGACAAACAGTAAACGAAATTAGTACAACATAAAAAAAGACCGACATGAATAATAATATGTGTATCACTTAAGTGTATCATCATCAAGTACAACATAAAAAAATGTAATACCTGACACTACTAATAATCTCGATCAGTATCATCAATAAATGCATAATCATCATCATCACTATAATCAATGACGGGCTCATAGGGTTCATTGGCATCAACATGTGCAAGGCCACCTTGACGTAATCGGTCAAGCATTGACAGGTCATCCGCAGCAGTAACCTCTTCTTGTTCTGGCTCTTCTTGTTCCTCCTCTGGGGTGATGTCGGATTCATTGTCGTTGTCTACTTCAATGTTTTGGGGTGAAGTATAGCGGTTCTTGAAACACTTTTTGGAAAGACGTGTCTCTTGGAAGAATTCTCCTTCATATGTGTCTGGGTTAATGTGAGGTTCATAATCCTCTTCCTTTGGGGGAGAAAGTCTAGCACGTGGCGGCACTTCATAAACGACATCCCAACCTTTCAGATTTGGATTAGTTTGGCAGGCCCACGGTAGATAGAATACTTGGGTCGCCTGTTGAGCCATAATATAGACATCAGGAACATCTAAATGAGTGCTTTGGTTGATTTCAACTAGCCCTACATGTTCATGAGTCCTTCTAGTCTCCTTCGGCTGAAACCAATAACATTTGAAGACTACGACATTCGGTGGATTTTCACCATAGAACAGAAGTTCATAAATTGCTTCAACTCTCCCATAATACTCGGTACCTCCTTCGCCGATAGCAGATACACAACAATTTGTTGACTTTCGGTCGGCCATAGATAGCTCTTTGCCATAGGTACGAAAGCGATACCCGTTGATGTCGTACTTGTCAAATGAACGGACCTTATAGTCAAAACCATTAGCGACTTGTCTCAATTCGGCGTCCATAGACTCTGAATTAGCCTACAAGTTTAATATGAAAGGATTGTTGCATTATGCACAAATTAGCGAATGATATGAAATTGTCTAATAGAAATTACCGTTTCTTTGAACCAAGAGATGAAACCGGGATAGCCACCTCCTTGCTTTGCGAGAAGCTCATACTCTTCGACGGAATCCTTTTGGATCTCCGCTCCATACGAGAATATGGTGACGTATCGACTGTATGACATATCCAGGAATAAGAGTAGTTCAAAGGAAATAGAAGTTGCGAAACAATGTACCGAGAACTTACTCGATGTACGGCCGCACTTCTATCAGGTTGTTGAAGATATACAACGAAATGGTCCGCCATTCTTCGTTATCCAAAGATACTGGATGTGAAACACTAGCTGGTGCGAGATTCCCTTTGAATAGGCTGAGGTTGGATCCACCCTTTTTAGGCTCGTCAGCATTGTACCGAGGCTTCGGATTATGCAAATGACGATTTTTGGCTTCGTAGTGCGCTGTTACGAAGTTTGCCGCCTCCTCTGTGATGAATGCCTCAGCCATCGATGCTTCAATTCTACGTTTATCTTTACATTTTTCTCGAAGCGTCTTCTACATCCTCTCAGTTGGGTAGCACCAACGATTTTGCACGGGCCCCCCCAATCTTGCATCGGTCGGGAGATGCAAAATCAAATGCTGCATTGGATTAAAGAAGCCCGGTGGAAAGATCTTCTCTAACTTGCAGATCAACTCCGGCGCCAACTCTTCCATTTCTTCTAGCACGCCAGGCGATAGTTCTTTCGCACAAAGAACACGGAAGAAATAGCTGAGTTCTGCCAGTACTAGCCATTCATCCTCAGGGATGAAGCCACGCAACATCACCGGCATTACCCGCTCAATCCATATGTGCCAATCATGACTCTTGAGACCAAATATCTTCAGTTTATCAAGATTCGCTCCCCTCTTTAGATTCGCTGCATACCCATCGGGGAACATCAACTGTTGTTGCACCCACAAGAGAATTTCCCTCATAGCTGGCCTTCCAAGATTGAACCATGCCTTTGGCTTCGTCCAGTTCTGCTTTCCTTTCGGTTCTTTCATGTTTTGTAACAGCCTATCACATAGCGCCTCCAGATCGACTCTAGCCTTAGTATTATCCTTTGACTTCCCATCTATGCCGAACAATGTACCAAAAAGTGCCTCGGCGATATTCTTCTCAGTGTGCATCACGTCGATGTTGTGTGGGCAAAGGAGGTCTTTGAAGTAAGGCAGATCCCATAAGCATGTTTTGTGAGTCCACGCATGCTTAGTATTATACCCCTTGAAGTACCCTGGACGTTGTGGATCTGGCTCGAGAGCGTTTAACTGATCCAGGGTCTGTTGGCCTGTCAATGCAGGTGGTGCAGAGTTTTTGATAACTCTACCCCTGATGAAGTTCTTCTTGTCTTTCCTGAACTTATGGCGAGGATCCAGGAACTGTCTATGCATGTCGAAGCAAGAAAACTTGCGACCGGCCTGAAGCCAACGAAACTCAAGAGCTCCCTTGCATGTGGGGCACGGGAGCCTTCCATGCACACACCAGCCAACGAATAGCGCATACGCCGGCAAGTCATGCGTCGAGTACATGTACCAGACACGCATTATGAAGTTCCGTTTGCTAAAGGCGTCGTATGTCTTGAACCCATTATCCCAGGCTTCTTGCAATTCGTCCTTAAGCGGCTGCATGTACACATTCATATTTTTGCCCGGATAGTTGGGTCCTGGAATTATCAACGTCAGGAAAATGTTCTTTCTTTGCATAATCTGTCCGGGGGGGGAGATTGAGTGGAAAGACAAATACGGGCCAACAACTGTATTGGGCTGCCGTCATACCAAACACACTGAACCCATCCGTGCTGATGCCGACTCGAGGATGCCTCAGATCTGCCGCTTTGTCAGCATGTAATTCATCAAACTTTTTCCACGCAACACCATCCGATGTGTGTACCATCATCAGATTCCCATCTGCATCTAGTTCGGTTCTTTTGCCTGTTTTGTGCCATGTCATCTGTCTGGCCGTCTCTTCGACCATGAAAAGACGTTGAAGTCTTGGTACGATTGGCATATACCGAAGAACAGTAACGGGGATTTTGGTCTGTGTCTTCTCACCCATACCGTTGTCTACCACAATATACCTGGAAGACTTGCAAATGGGACAATAGTTCAAGTCCGCATAGTCAAGCCTAAATAAGGCACATCCTTTCTCACAGGCATGTATCTTCTCATAGGGCATCTTCAGTGCACGGAGGATTTTGTCCGACTGGTACAGGTTTGCAGGCATTACATGGCCTTTGGGTAGAAAGCGTCCAAATACTGTCATAATTGCGTCATAGCATTCTCTGCCCAAGTTGAACTGAGCCTTCAGAGCCATTACTTGTGAGATGGCATCCAACTGACAAAGCTCAGTGTGCTCGTGGAGCGGACGTTTCGAAGACTCCAACATTTCATTGAAGGCCTTTGCAGATTCCTCCATCTCCTCGTCCGAATCCCGAGCATCATCATAGCCTTGCACCATGTTTTCCATCCCGGTACCATGCTCGTCGGTGCGACGACGATCCACCTCAGCTCGGTCACGTTGGGAAGACTCACCATGAAATGTCCACACCGCATAATCGGGCGTAAAACCACTCTTCTGCAGGTGTTTGCCCATTTCAGCCTCTGTCTTCTTTTCCCAATTGCCGCACCGGAAACAGAGGCACCAGGTTTTCTTTTGGCCATTTGCAAATGCGGCTTGCACAAACCCCTTAGTTTTTGTGAACCATTCAGCGCTCCATTTGTTCTGACCAGTGTGACCGGTATACATCCAAGCACGGTCACTCATCTTGACTTTCAGAGCTACTGGACACACAACAATTATATATGTAATTCACCATGTATATATTCATCAGTTGATCTACTTTGTCAATTTTATTACGTCCATGCAACCTACACTCTAATAGGTAATGATAGGTCCTAATCCCACCCGTGTATGTGTAGATTGGGTTTATTTTCCCATGTTATGCTCCGGATCCGACGCAAAATTTCGGCAGCACCTCCCCGCTGTTCTCCTGATACACGTCTCTGCAATAAACAGAGAGGATGTGTACCCGGAGAACAACAGGGGAGGCACTGACGAAATATATGCGTCGGATCCGGAGCAAAGCATATGGGAAAACGAACCCAATCTACACATACTCGGGCTGTCCATGGATAGCGTTGGACAATTCAAAAGAATCAAGGTTATATATATGCAAATGCATGCATATTTATAACTATGATGCTTTCGAACGGGAGACACATATTGGTTACGCATACTGATGATTCAAGACACATACATAGCTAGCTATCAAGTTTCATCGGAATAGATCAAATAATTAATGGGGGAGGAGGACTTGTCATTTGTGCTCACCCACGAACGAAGGGGCAGAGCTCGTCAAACGCACGGCGAGGTCGTCGAACACCAAACCTCGCAGCGATGAAACAACTGCACATTTAAAACTACACGATCAACACAATTATATATGATGTTTTTCATAACAAAATCGAAAAATATATGACCTAACTAATAATTCACAAATATATGACCCCGTCGGCCTTTGGAAGGCCAAAGAACACCTTTTCGGGAGGTGTCGGGGGTCGGGGTGTCCTGTCGGTGTCGGGGTGCCGTGTCGGGGTCGGGGTGCTGTTTTGGGGTCGGGGTGTGGTGTCGGGGTCAGGGGGTCGGTTGTCGGGGTGTGGTGTCGGGGTCGGGGTGTGGTGTCGGGGTTGGGGGGTCAGGGGGTCGGGTGTCGGGGTATCGGGGTGTCGTGTCGGGGTCGGGGTCGGGGTGTGATGTCAGGGTGTCGGGGGTCGGGGGTCGGGGTCGGGGTGTCGGGCCGGGGTGTCGGGGTGGCGTGTCGGGGTCGGGGTGTCGGAGGTCGGGGTCGGGGTGTCGGGGGTCGGGGGTCGGGGTGTCGGGCCGGGGTGTCGGGGTGGCGTGTCGGGATCGGGGTCGGGGTGTCGGGGGTCGGGGTCGGGGTCGGGTTGTCGGGCCGGGGTGTCGGGGTGTCGGGGGTCGGGGTCGGGGTGTCGGGGGTCGGGGTCGGGGTGTCGGGGGTCGGGGGTCGGGGTCGGGGTGTCGGGGTGGCGCGTCGGGGTCTTCTTATTCTTATTCTTTCTTCTTCTTTCTTCTTCTTCTTTTCTTTCTTCTTCTCCCTCCTCCTCTTCCTCCTCCTCCTCCTCTTCTTTCTTCTTCTTCTTCTTCTTCTTTCTTCTTCTCCTTTTTCCTCTTCTATATTGTTCTGTTTTTCAACTTTCTTCTTATTCTTCTTCCTTTTTTTCCTTTTTCCTCTTCTTCTACCTCTTCTTCTTTTTTTCAACTTTCTTCTTGTAATAATAATCTAAACCTAAATCTAGCACTAACCTAAACCACTAACCTAAATCTAGCACTAACCTAAACCTATCAATAACCTAATTAAACCTAAACAGCAAAGAAAAACAGTAGAAAAAAAAGGTCACCTTGGCTCCTCTCGATGGAGGATGGAGGGGGCGGCACGGCCGCAGGGGCGGCGGCGAGCCTGGCTCCAGGGCGGCGGCGAGCCTGGCTCCTGGGCGGCGGCGAGCTCCGGGGCGCGAGGCAGACAGGACGGCGAGCTCCGGGGCGCAGGGGCGGCGAGCTCCGGGGCGCAGGGGCGGCGACCTCCGGAGCGCAGGGGCGGCGACCTCCGGGGCGCAGGGACGGCGAGCTCCGGGGCGCAGGGACGGCGAGCTCCGAGGCGCAGGGGCGGCGAGCTCCGGGGCGCGAGCCTGGCTCCGGCGCGGGCGACGGGACGCCGGGGCGGTGGCGGGTGATGGGGGCGACGGGGCGAGGGGAGGTGGGGCAAGGGGGCGGCGGGGCGAGGGGAGGTGGGGCAAGGGGGCGGCGGTGGGTGGCGGGGGAGGCGGGGCAAGGGGGCAGCGCGGTGGGTGGCGGGGGAGGCGGCGGGTGGCGGTGGTCGTCGGGGAGGAGAGGGAATAGAGAGAGATGGGCGGGGTGGGGCGCCGTTAGTAACCTAAACGTTTGCCGTCCGCCCCCCTTTGCCGTCCGCTTACTTGCTCTTTGCCGTCTGCTAGCAGACGGCAAAGAGGGGGGCGTTAAGTTTTTTTTAACCAGCTCGTCAGTGGGTCCCCCCTCCCTCTTTGCCGTCTGCTAGCCGACGGCAAAGAATCTTTGCCGTCCGCTAGCGGACGGCAAATAACTGGCTGATGGCAAAGAAGGTCTTTGCCATCAGCCAGTTCTTTGCCGTCTGCTTTTGGGTAGCTGATGGCAAAGAGCTTCTTTGCCGTCCGCTAGCGGACGGCAAAGATCTGGCTGATGGCAAAGTAGCTGATTCCAGTAGTGAGAGTGTCGAACCCAACGAGGAACTAAAGGTATAACAAATATTCCCTCAAGTTCTATCGCCCACCGATACAACTCTACGCACGCTTAACGTTTGCTTTGCTTAGAACAAGTATGAAACTAGAAGTACTTTGTAGGTGTTTTTGGATAGGTTTGCAAGATAATAAAGAGCGCGTAAATAAAAAGTAGGGGCTGTTTAGATAAAGAAACAATAAAGTTAGTATAGCGAGTGTGGAAAAGTGGTGGTAGGAGTTGCGAAATTGTCCCTAAGCAATTGACTACGTTACTAGACCGATAGCAAGTTTTATGTGGGAGAGGCCACTGCTAGCATGTCATCCCTGACTTGGAATTCTATGCACTTATGATTGGAACTATTAGCAAGCATCTGCAACTACTAATGTTCATTAAGGTAAAAACCGAACCATAGCATTAAGATATATTGGTCCCCCTTCAATCCCGTATGCACCAATTTCTATGCTAGGTTGAAGCTTCTGTCACTCTTGCCCTCCAATACATAGTCCTATCAACATACAACTAACCCTATGGTGTGATCCACGCGCGCGCTCATATATGGGCACCAAAGGACAACAACATAACCACAAGCAAATTAAATAAATCATATTAATTCACCAATCACCGATAGGACAACGAAAATCTACTCAAACATCATAGGATGGCAACACATCATTGGATAATAATATGAAGCATAAAGCACCATCTTCAAGTAGAGGGTACAGCGGGTTGTGGGAGAGTGGACAGATGTAGATATAGGGGGGAAGGTGATGGAGATGTTGGTGGAGATGGCGTAGGTGTTGGTGAAGATCGCGGTGATGATGATGGCCTCGACGGCGTTCCGGCGCCACCGGAAGCGAGGGGGAGAGAGCCCCCCTCCTTCTTCTTCTTCCTTGACCTTCTCCCTAGATGGGAGAAGGATTTCCCCTCTGGTCCATGGTCTCCATGGCGTGGGAGGGGCAAGAGCCCCTCTGAGATAGGATATGTCTCTCTCTATTTCTGCGCTCCTGGATTCTGCCCTTTCATCATTTCTTATATATCCGGAGATCCGTAACTCTGATTAGATTGAAACCTTCGCCCATATTTTTCTTCGAAAATTAGCTTTCTTGCAGCCAAAGAAGAGCAGCAACCGCCTTATGGGGGGCCACGAGGGTCAGGGGCGCGCCTAGGGGGGCGGGCGCGCCCCCTGCCTCGTGGCCCCCTCGGGCACCTTCTCGCGTTGATTCTCCTTCCCATATTTCAAAAATATTCCAAAAATATTCTCCATCCGTTTTTATTCCGTTTGGACTCCATTTGGTATGGGGCTTCTGCGAAATGTAAAACATGCAACAAACAGGAACTGGCACTGGGCACTGGATCAATATGTTAGTCCCAAAAATAGTATAAAAAATTTCCAAAAGTATATGAAAGTTGTATAATATTGGCATGGAACAATCAAAAATTATAGATATGACGGAGACGTATCAGCATCCCCAAGCTTAATTCCTGCTCGTCCTCGAGTAGGTAAATGATAAAAAAAGATAATTTTTGATGTGGAATGCTACCTAGCATAATCTTGATCACATAATCTAATCATGGCATGAATATTAAGACACGAGTGACTCAAAGCAATAGTCTATCATTTGACATTAAGACAATAATACTTCAAGCACACTAACCAAGCAATTATGTCTTATCAAAATAACATAACCAAAGAAAGCTCGTCCCTGCAAAATCATATAGTCTGGCTATGCTCCATCTTCACCACACAAAGCATTCAAATCATGCACAACCCCGATGACAAGCTGAGCAATTGGTTCATACTTTTTAACGCTCTTCAGCCTTTTCAACCCTCACGCAATACATGAGCGCAAGCCATGGACATAGCACTATGGGTGGAATAGAATATGATGATGGAGGTTTGTGTGAGAAGACAAAAAAGGAGAAAGTCTCACATCGACGTGGCTAATGAATGGGCTATGGAGATGCCCATCAATTGATGTCAATGTGAGGAGTAGGGATTTCCATGCAATGGATGCACTAGAGCTATAAGTGTATGAAAGCTCAAACTGAAACTAAGTGGGTGTGCATCCAACTTGCTTGCTCATGAAGACCTAGGGCATTTGAGGAAGCCCATCATTGGAATATACAAGCCAAGTTCTATAATGAAAATTCCCACTAGTATATGAAAGTGATAACTCAAGAGACTCTCTATATGAAGAACATGGTGCTACTCTGAAGCACAAGTGTGGTAAAAGGATAGTAACATTTGCCCTTCTCTCTTTTTCTCTCATTTTTTTGTTTTTTTGTTTTTCCCCTTTTTTGTTTTGGTGGGCTTCTTTGGCCTCTTTTTTTATTTGGGCTTCTTTGGCCTCTTTTATTTATTTTTAAAGTCCGGAGTCTCATCCCGACTTGTGGGGGAATCATAGTCTCCATCATCCATTCCTCACTGGGGCAATGCTCTAATAATGATGATCATCACACTTTTATTTACTTACAACTCAATATTACAACTCGATACTAGAACAAAGATATGACTCTATATGAATGCCTCCGGCGGTGTACCAGGATGTGCAATGATCTAGCATAGCAATGACATCAAAAAATGGACAAGCCATGAAAACGTCATGCTAGCTATCTTATGATCATGCAAAGCAATATGACAATAAATGCTCAAGTCATGTATATGATGATGATGGAAGTTGCATGGCAATATATCTCGGAATGGCTATGGAAATGCCATGATAGGTGGGTATGGTGGCTGTTTTGAGGAAGATATAAGGAGGTTTATGTGTGATAGAGCGTATCGTATCACGGGGTTTGGATGCACCGGCGAAGTTTTCACCAACTCTCGAGGTGAGAAAGGGCAATGCACGGTACCGAAGAGGCTAGCAATGATGGAAGGGTGAGAGTGCGTATAATCCATGGACTCACATTAGTCATAAAGAACTCATATACTTATTGCAAAAGTTTATTAGCCCTCGAAGCAAAGTACTACTACGCATGCCCCTAGGGGGATGGATTGGTAGGAAAAGACCATCGCTCGTCCCCGGCCGCCACTCATAAGGAAGACAATCAATAAATACCTCATGCTCGAACTTCGTTACATAACGGTTCACCATACGTGCATGCTACGGGACTTGCAAACCTCAACACAAGTATTTCTCAATTTCACAATTACTCAACTATCATGACTCTAATATCACCACCTTAATATCGCAAAACTATTGCAAGGAATCAAACATATCATATTCAGTGATCTACAAGTTTTATGTAGGATTTTATGACTAACCATGTGAATGACCAATTCCTGTCAACTCTCTAAATAGATATAAGTGAAGCAAGAGAGTTTAATTCTTTCTACAAAAGATATGCCCATGCTCTAACAAATATAAGTGAAGTAAAAGATCATTCTACAAATGGCGGTTTTCTATGTGAAGAGAAACAGGCAATCCAAACTTCAAATGATATAAGCGAAGCACATGAAGCATTCTATAAAGCCATACTCAAAAGATTTAAGTGAAGTGCAAAGAGCATTCTATAAATCAACCAAGGACTTTATCATACCATCATGTTGCATAAAAGAAAAATGAAAACTAAATGCAAAAGACGCTCCAAGATTTGCACATATCGCATGAACGAAACGAATCCGGAAACATACCGATGCTTGTTGAAGAAAGATGGGATGCCTTCCGGGGCATCCCCAAGCGAAGAAGCTTGAGTCTGCTTGAATATTTACTTGGGGTTCCTTGGGCATCCTCAAGCTTGAGCTCTTGCCTCTCCTTCTTCTCCTCACATCGAGACATCCTCGATCTTTGAACACTTCATCCACACAAAACTCAACAGAAAACTCGGTAAGATTCGTTAGTATAATAAAGCAAATCACTACTCTAAGTACTGTTGCAAACCAATTCATATTTTGTTTTTGTATTGTAGCTACTGTAATATAACTTTTCCATGGCTTAATCCACTGATATAAATCGATAGTTTCATCAAAACAAGCAAACTATGCATCAAAAACAGAATCTGTCTAAAACAGAACAGTCTGTAATAATCTGAACATTCACCATACCTATGGTCCTCCAAATATTCTACAAAAATTATTAAAAATTAAAAATTTGTATAGAAATACAGTGCAAAAAGTTTCAGAACCGTTTGACGTTCCAGTAAAAAATGTAAAATCGTGCACTACAGCCAAAGTTTCTGTCTTGCACCGCACAAACCAACAAGCAATGTAAACATCCTAAAGGCAAATCTTGGCACATTATTCTTGTTTTTAAACCTTATAAAAGCACACAACAGAAACAAATGACTCTCTAAAACTTCTGCGTTGTCTCCCTGGCAGCACTTTCTTTAAAGCCATTAAGGTAGGCATATAGTGCTCAAGTAATGGATCCACCCGGATCCCAAGGTATATCAAAGCCAATTTTAATTAACAATGATTTGTGATTTAGTAGTGAGCACAAAGTAACATATATCATGTAATGACGAAGTCTAACTCTCTTCCTATGCATCAGCATGTCATAAAAGAACAATTCATGCACACAAAGTAAAGGCCAATGCATAGTATAAACTGTTTCTTGCAATTTTTTCGTGTTGGAAACATAAAGAGGTGGAGATGTAGTTCCTCTATCATAATAATTGCAAGTAGGAGCAGCAAGCACATGCATATTATATCTATAAAAATCATCATGTGTAATAGTAAAATGCAACCCATCAATATAATCCTTAATAAGGGTAAACTTCTCCGATATAGTGTAGTTGGGAGAATTCAAAAAGATAATAGGACTATCATGCGCGGGTGCAATAGCAACAATTTCATGTTTAACATAAGGAACTATAGCAAGTTCATATCCATAAGCATAATTCATATTGGCATCTTGGCCACAAGCATAGCAAGCATCATCAAAGAGGGATATTTCAAAAGAATCAACGGGATCATAACAATCATCATAGCATTCATCCTTCGGTAAGCACGAAGGGAAATTAAACAATGTATGAGTTGAAGAGTTGCTCTCATTAGAAGGTGGGCACGGGTGATCAATCCGCTCTTCCTCCTTTTGTTCTTCGCTCTCCTCCTCATCTTTTTCATCCAATGAGCTCACAATGTCATTAATTTCTTCTTCCATAGATTCCTGCAAAATATTAGTCTCTTCTTGGACAGCGGAGACTTAATCAATAAACGCATAAATATCGGCATTGTATTCATAATTCTCATAGCAATATTTAAGGATAGCCAAATTTTCAGGTCTATAAACTGAATCATCAAAATCTTCAAACTCTTTAAACAAAGATTCAATTTCACATGCACCCTTAAAAGCAACAAATTCTTCTATTCGTTCCACATCATAGTAATCATATATACCTCTAGCATAAGAAGCCAAGGTTTTATTATCATTAAATTTGCATGAAAAGGGAAGGTGTGGAGCCTTCATCCTAGAGCAACAAGTATAATCATATCTCAAGCATAGTTGCCTAGCATACCACTTCAACATATAAATTTGATCCCATAATAGTTTCCCTTTTTGAGTCAAGTGATAATCCCTAAAGTATTCACGTTGATCCAACGTGTCTCCCATTACAAAATTGAATGGGGTTTTCTCGGGATTATCAAAGTAGTACGTAATATCTTTCACATAATGAGCATCAAGGGTTTTAGGAGGTTCCCCATCTCCACGAGTAGCAAGTAAACCTAATTTTTTTGGTATTTCGTGTTCCATATCCATAACTAAAGATAGAGAACAACTAAGAACAGCAAATAAAAATTACTTAGTGATAAAGCAAACAAGCACACACGAGAATATTCACCCCATGCTATGGCTCTCCGGCAACGGCGCCAGAAAAAGGTCTTGATAACCCACAAGTATAGGGGAACAATTGTAGCCTCTTTCGATAAGTAAGAGTGTCGAACCCAACAAGGAGATAAAGGTAGAACAAATATTCTCTCAAGTTCTATCACCCACCAATACAACTCTACGCACGCTTAACGTTTGCTTTGCCTAGAACAAGTATGAAACTAGAAGTACTCTGTAGGTGTTTTTGGATAGGTTTGCAAGATAATAAAGAGTGCGTAAATAAAAAGTAGGGGATGTTTAGATAAAGAAACAATAAAGTTAGTATAACAAGTGTGGAATTAAAAGTGGTGGTAGGAGTTGTGAAATTGTCCCTAAGCAATTGACTACGTTACTAGACCGATAGCAAGTTTTATGTGGGAGAGGCCACTGCTAGCATGTCATCCCTGACTTGGAATTCTATGCACTTATGATTGGAACTATTAGCAAGCATCCGCAACTACTAACGTTCATTAAGGTAAAACTCAACCATAGCATTAAGATATATTGGTCCCCCTTCAATCCGGTATGCATCAATTTCTATGCTAGGTTGAAGCTTCTGTCACTCTTGCCCTCCAATACATAGTCCTATCAACATACAACTAACCTTATGATGTGATCCACACGCGCGCTCATATGATGGGCACCAAAGGACAGCAACATAACCACAAGCAAATTAAATCAATCATATTAATTCACCAATCACCGATAGGACAACGAAAATCTACTCAGACATCATAGGATGGCAACACATCATTGGATAATAATATGAAGCATAAAGCACCATATTCAAGTAGAGGGTACAGCTGGTTGCGGGAGAGTGGACCGTTGTAGATAGAGTGGGGAAGGTGATGGAGATGTTGGTGGAGATGGCGTAGGTGTTGGTGAAGATCGCGGTGATGATGATGGCCCCGGCGACGTTCCGGCGCCACCGGAAGCGAGGGGGAGAGAGCCCCCCACCTTCTTATTCTTCCTTGACCTTATCCCTAGATGGGAGAAGGATTTCCCCTCTGGTCCATGGTCTCCATGGTGTGGGAGGGGCGAGAGCCCCTCCGAGATTGGATTTGTCTCTTTGTCTCTCTCTGTTTCTGCGCTCCTGGATTCTGCCCTTTCACCATTTCTTATATATCCGTAGATCCGTAACTCCGATTGGATTGAAACCTTCGCCCAGATTTTTTTCCCAAAAATTAGCTTTCTTGCGGACAAAGAAGAGAAGCAACTGCCTTACAGGGGGCCCACGAGGGTCAGGGGCACGCCCTCCTGCCTCATGGCCACCTCGGGCACCTTCTCACGTTGATTCTTCTTCCCATATTTCCCAAATATTTCAAAAAATATTCTCCGTCCGTTTTTATTCCGTTTGGTATGGGGTTTCTGCGAAACATAAAATAGGCAACAAACAGGAACTGGCACTGGGCACTGGATCAATATGTTAGTCCCAAAAATAGTATAAAAAGTTGCCAAAAGTATATGACAGTTGTATAATATTGGCATGGAACAATCAAAAATTATAGATACGACGGAGACATATCAGACGCAGACTCTGAAGATGCGCCAGCACCACCGAAGCAGAAGAAGAAGAAGAAGAAGAAGAAGAAGAAGAAGAAGAAGAAGAAGAAGAAGAAGAAGAAGAAGAAGAAGAAGAAGAAGAAGAAGAAGAAGAAGAAGAAGAAGAAGGCAAAAGCTTTGAAGCCATCTGCTGCGCCAACCGCTTCGCCTATGAAGCCCTTGAGGGCTGCACCTCCTGAACCTAGTGTGCGGTCAGAAGACTTGTCTCATGTCTCCAAGAAGACCAAGAAGCCCAAGAAGATTTCTGGGCATGACTTGACTCCTGCTGCTGTTCTGCGCAACGAGGAAGACACCATTGATCTGTCCAGCGATGAAGATCTTGGTGATGAAGCTCTAGAGATGTTGATCAAGAGCAAGCAAGAGGCGGAGATCTTCAATGATCTACCCCTCTTTGATGTTATCATTTTGAACAACTTCATCGATGAGTGGTTCGACGACCAGAGCATCAGTATTGATGACTTGCAGCTGCCAGTGGACACCAGTGTCACTTTTCATGGAGCTATTGCAAACGAATTGGCCTTAGCTCAGAAAATCGTTGAGCTCAAGAACAAGATTGATCATGAGAAGGAGCATTTCAAGAAGCACATGGCCAAGCTCAGTGTGGCTGATGTGCAAATCTTCAAGAAGATGTTGCATGATCTCAAGGCTGAATTCCACAAGAAGCGTGAAGAAGCCAAAGGCTCACGCGAGCGCATGAAGTATTATGCGCAAAAATGTGTTCAAGCGCATAATGAAGCTGAGAAGCGAAAGGCTCTTGGACGCCCTGGCATCGACCCCGGGATGGCTGCCAAGCAAAAGAAGAAGTCTGCTGAAGCCCAACCTGAAGCTCAACGGCAGGATCAACCAAGTATTGTCTTCCCTGTCAGCATGACTGGCTCGAAGCCAAAGGTCCCCTCGGCAGCTTCAGAAATGAAGAAAACACGGCAAGCCGAGGGTGAAGCCAGGAAGATGAATCTCAAGAACACCTCTGATGATGCTCCCTCCAAGAAGAGATTGAAGACAAAGGCTTCAAAGTCTTCAAAGAAAGAGCGCGATGCTGCCCCAGAGCCCCTCATTGTTGAACCTATCTCTGTTGCTCTTCCTACTTCCACCAACCGAGAATGTCACCTTGTGATCCATGAGCCTGCTTCCACAGAGGCTCCAGAAAGTGAAGAAGTTCCAGCTATTGACCCCACCGCAGCTCAAGACATTGGTCATGAAGACAATGTGCATGATGATGAAGTCCTTCCTCAGCTCGAGCCCCAGTCGGTATCATCGCCTGCTCCAACGAGCAGTGAACTTATTAGCATTGGTCGTCCATTGACACCAATTGCTCAAGATGACTGATGAGCCGAGCACCAACAACAAGGCACCCCAGTTCAAGACGAGACACCATGAACTCCCCCTGCTCAAGTTACCTCTTCAGCACTTGATGATGAAGACTACATAGAACAGACCACCCCTTCTCCAAAGGCGTCGCCAGCGTTCCGCAGGCTTCACAGCCACAGGTCTCCATGTCGAGCATCCCAGAAGAAGAAGCGCAGCACACTAGCTCAGTAGCACGTCAAGTGTTTCCTGAAGCCACTCCTTATGTGACTGCCTCTGAGTCTGAAGCCAAGGCTGCTGAAGACATTCCGGCTGCATCAGCCGAAGAAGAAATAGGAGAAGAAAGAGAAGAAGAAAGAGAAGCCACACCCCCAGCAAGTGATCCCGTCATTCTCGAAGAGAATGTGATCGTGCCCGACCCTCCAGTCGTTGAACAGATGGAGGTTGAAAACCCTGAGGCTGCCACCAACAACACCACTAAAGTCAATGACTCAGTCATGGCTGAAGACAATGTGGAGCCTGAAGCCAATGTGCAAGATGACACCACTACGACGCCAATCACCACTGATGGCGTCGTTCCTCCACCAAGGCTACACACCATGGAATGTGTGTTCAATCATGGCAAATTGGTAACTGTAAGATGGCCAATTCTGGTTCCACCCACTGCTCATGGGCCACGGTATGATTACCATGTGGAGCATAGGCCTCAAGTGCAGAAGCCCAAGCCACGTCTGCCAAGGCTTCCAAGTGCTGTCACCACTCATGGCTCATTCAACGTGCTCAGCTTCAGAGAGCACAATAATTTCTTTGACAACGCCAAGAACCCATACACAAAGCCCAAAATATCCTCTAACAGATTTTGGAGCCATCAGCAGCGAAGCTATTACTCATGCATCATGTACAACCAAGACCGGATCTTTCCACACAAGCGTCTGGATTGTGATGCTATGGCTGGGCTGCCATGTCTTGAAGAGGCTCTTGACTGCTTTAAGGATGTTGGTCTTATGCCCTTTGTGACTGATAAGGAACACTGGAATGAAGAGCTTCTGCTGCACTTCTATCCCACTTTACACATTCGAGACTACAACAAGGATCCGACGACTTGGGTCCTTGAGTGGATGACAGGTGATGTTCATCATGAAGCCAAAGCTCAAGAAATCATCGAGCTGACTTCCCTGCCCACTCTAGGTAAGTTATATGAACCTGGTTGTCAGCTTCATAGGAATGAGCTGCAGAGCATTTTTCAGAAGCCAGAGCCAAATATACGTCAAATGCTTAGCATGATGAAGCCATTGCCACAAGACGCTGAATATCCAAAAGAGTTCTTTGTGAAGGACCTTGAGTACTTTCCACGCATAGTGTATCATGTTCTGAGGCGTACTCTATGTCCCATCAAGGGACATTCTTCTAAAGCTAAACTTGAAGGCGCCATGAAGACTTTGGTATTCTATATCATCAATGGCATCAGGTTCAACACCCAGGATTTCTTCATCAAACAACTTGCTACTTCTGGGATTGATCTGTTTGGCCTGAAGTTCTATGCACCATGGGTGATGCGCTTGATTAAGCTTCATTCCACCATTGACTATCAGCCCTCAGCGCTCAACCATATTATTTTTCTGCCTGAAGTTGATCTGTCCATTGAAGTCATCTACCTCGAGTCTGCAAAGAAGCAACCCCACCTTCAGAATGCTGAATTTCAAAGCTTCTCGCAGCCAATCGAAGGAATTCTTGTGCCCAATGCTGCAACCCCTGCATACCCTCTGGCTGGCAACATGCGCTTTCCGCACCGAGCCAACACTAAAGGCACTGCAAGCACAATTGCTCAAAGGCCTCAGAAGCGTTCTCGTGTACTCAATGACCGAGAGCTTCTGGTGGATTTGCATCAAAAGCAGGATAGGCATCATGACTGGCTGAAGCGTCAGATGTAGAGTCTCTTGATGGATGTCAATCGCATCCGCAACTTGGCCACCAAGAAGTCGTTCGTTGCACATGAAGCCTGTAGGCGGTTCTAGATGAGCCTCACACTGCTATGTTCTGAAGATGATCTGTGTGCAGATGGATTCACTGAGCAATTCAAGTTTGACTCCAGGCCTCCTCAAAATGCAAACTGGCGTTGCATTCCCTCCATTGAAGATTCTGAGCATTCATCTTCGGCTGCAACTGTTGTTGCGAGAGCCGTCGATGAAGAAGACTACGCCACTTCACCAACCCTGGCTGCACTGCGTCAAGCCCGTCTGCACCACCAAACTCCAACGATGACCCTGCTCCATCTTCTACTCCTGCTGGGAACGAGTAGATCCTCTATGTCTTCAAACCTTTTTGGTCATTACTGATAAAAGGGGGAGAAGCATATGAGGTTGATAGTCTTCAAGTAGGACCAGATGGGTGGTTGCATTATTTTTGCTAAGTTCTTCAACTCTCGTTTTGAAACAATCTGGCTTTTGAGTTGTAACACTTGAACCTGATGGTCGCCTGCCACGTTTTGCTGCTACTTTGTGATGCGATGATAAATTCCGCATGAAGTCATTCTGCAGACGTCCATTTTTCATTGTGCATGTCATTTATCTTCATTATACTTATACATGCATGATGAATTGTCTTCGTGATTTGAAGAGGATCTCCACAAAGTAAAATGTGCCATGTGCATCTGTATTCAAAGGCAAACTACTTATATGCACATCTTCAGGGGGAGCCTTTTACAACTTATGAAGACAATGTCTTTATCCTTAACTCTCACATACTTTTATCCCTGTTGAAAATTTCAACCAGTATGTCATCAATCACCAAAAAGGGGGAGATTGTAAGTGCATCTAGTGCCACCCCTAGTTGGTTTTGGAGTATTGACGACAAATTTGGTTGAGGGACTAATGTGTTTGTGAGAATTGCAGGATAACACAGGTAGTAGTCCCTTATTGATTCGGTTTACCTACCAGAGATGACTCCTAAAAATGTGTGAAGACTTTGAAGACAATGGTGGTACATGAAGACATTCACGATGAAGAGTATGACATGAGAAGACATTCATATGAAGACTATGGAGTGCGAAGACATAGTTGTTTCGTAGTTTCCTTTTCTTCTTTGTTGAGTCATAGGAACCACCGTACTGTTAAGTGGGGTCCAAGTGAACAAAGTCAGAGTGACTGAAGTGATGCTCAACCAAATCCTATGTCTTCGAGCGAAGACAATGAGAACAAATCTTATCCAGAGTTGGATGAGTCAGCTTTACTTGTAGCCCAAGTCAAGTTGTCGCGTGTGTTTGAAATTTGACCGTTGAACACGTGTCAGTTCCTTAGTGACACAGGGTCATTTCGGACAAATCAGGTCGGGTTGCCTTTTGGCTATAAATAGCCCACCCCCTACACCATAAATTGGTGGCTGCTCAGAGTTAGTGCACGGCTTTTGTAATTTGAGAGCAACCCACCTTCGAAGCATTTGAGAGAGAGATCCTTGCGAGGACAAAGCTCAAAACACCCAGAGCCAAAGAGTGTTAGGCATCACTGAAGTCTTTCTGTCTGCGTGACCTGAAGACTTGTTACACTTGAGGACTGTGAATCCTCCAGCCGGTTAGGCGTCGCGTTCTGAGTATCCAAAAGCCATTGTGGATTGCCGGTTAACGAAGTGTGTGAAGGTTTGGAAGTATACCTTGAAGACTTACCAGAGTGATTGGGCGAGGACTGGGTGTCCTTAGCTCAAGGGGAATAAGGTGAAGACGCAGCCTTCTGAGTTGAATCTCAGTCTCCCTAACCAGACATACAGTTGTCACAGCAACTGGAACTGGTCTACTAAATCCTTGTCTTCACCAAGCAACTGATTCTATCCTTCACTTCACTTTACAGTTTGTCTTTGTGAAGTCATTGCCTACCTATCTGTTTTGATTGACTTCACTGAGTGAAGACTATTAACTGTTTGGTTTCATATTGTCTTCCATCATGATCCATACTACATAGCTGCTGATAGTCTTCGTGCTTTCACTTCATTGCATAATTGACTATGGCCTATCTAGTGTAGTCTACCTTCCGTTGCATATTAATAGATTCATTTCTACTGCTTGTCTTCAAGACCTCGTGTTTTGAAGACTTTCGCAAAAATCGCCTATTCATCCCCCTCTAGTCGATAACTAGCACTTTCACCTACTAACCATTCTTTTATGTATTTATTAAGATGTCATCAGCTTGGTGTGAATAATAAGTGCCAATGTACCTAGCTGTCAAATTGTTCTGTTCTGTTTATAGAAGTAATTCTGCATTTATGACAGTACAGCTTCAGTTTGTTTACTCTTGCAAGTCCTAAGAATGCTTTCTTTCCCCTGCCCTGTTCCCGCATGGAAAACCAGGAGTCATCTCCACTTATTCGCATTTCTTCACAGCCATATATTCCACCTAATCCTATGCCGCTTCCTGAAGCTAGCATCGTCAATATGCTTAATGGTGCCTCCATTCCTGACGGCACTCCTGTCCCTAATGATATCATGGATGAACGTCTTTGACCTACTTAATGTACTAGGACTTCGCCTACATCGTGATATTCCATCCCCCATTCAGTTTGACCAACATTTTGCATACATAAAAGAGATGGGACGAGTGCTAAAAGAAGATTATGTACAATGGCAAGCATACAATATGGAAACAGAGACGGAAGAAGTGGATGAAGCAAGCAGTGCTTCCGCAAATGGAGAGTAGAGAAACTGAAAATGGCATGATTATGGCTTCCTCATCAGATGAAAATTGAATTATATTGATATTGTGATCTGTAGATGAGTGTACGAACTTTGGTGCGTATGGTACTACTCAGTTCACGATCTACTTGCTCTTATTCCGTTTATGTAAAACTTGTGTGACTTCATTTTATTTCAATTTGTGCTGTAGTTTTTTCATGTAAAATACTTGAACTAGCTTATATTAAATAAATAAACATCCATGAACGCCACTTCTACAATCTGCACCCTTTACCAAGACTAATAAATAAGAACAATGTATACAACAAAATACAGTGTCATACGCTGCCACGCGTACAAGGCGCGGTGTGCCGCCGCGCGGGTATAAGCTAGGATAATATCCTATATGGTATATCTAAGTAAATGCTTTCATTCGAACGCACATGTAAACCATCCACATCGTCAAGTGTATGCGACCAATTCATTTTTGAAAAAGATAAATCTCCAACATTTGGATTTTGCCCACAGCAAATTGTACGTCAACTTTAGTTGACATAAGGATGGCAAGTTTAGTTCACACACATGGCAATTTTCTGACAAAAAACAAATTACAAGTAAAATTGCTATGCTTATCAACTAAATTCATCATCCTCGTAATAATTAAAATTGCCATAATAAGCCTTCGAGTTGCCATTGGCAAAATCCGAATGTTCAGGACTTATCCGGGCCCTTCATTTTTTTAGTTTCACTTTCTGTCACGTGCAAGCCCTTAACATTATCAAGCTCATGTAAGCAAGTGATCTCATTTGAATCCACATGCAAGCCATTCACATCACCAAATGCATGCAAGCAATCCACTTTTCACTTTCCACCACATGCAAGCGCTCCACATATTCGACCGGTGCAACCTGCAAGCCCTCTTACATCAATATTTTTTTTACTTTTTATTGTTCAGTAACGAATAATTGGACTTGAATGTCACGAGTCAATATAACATGCATCGGTCGTCCATTTATCTCTAGGTTTCCTATCGTTGTATGATGAGAACGTGGTGCGGTATTATTCTCATATATTTAATATATATAATTTAAGAGCTATAAATTTTCGTACCAACGTGTCGGGCCTTATCTAGTTGAGAAAAGATCTTCGTCCAGTGATTGCTGTTTCCTTGTTGGATTGGTGAGTCAATGGAGAATCTCTTTCATGCACGGGCCCTACCACACGATGCTAGTTTCTCTACATTGAACTTATCCCCAGGGCTAGCTAATGAGCTTGCCACAGGCCGGTTGCTGCAAGCATATGAATACTTTCTTCATGGTGAAGCATATGAATATAATCTAAGAGCAACTCCACTCGTTCGGCCCCTCAGCGTATAGGCCGGCGCTATTTTGGGCACGCGTCCGGCGATTTTTAAGCCCTAGGGACGACTTGGGTCACAACCACACCCCCAGGTGCCGCCTCCAAGGCATAGTAAATTCAAACTTGGTCCGTTCTTGCTACCCAAAAAATGCCACAAGTCCGGGGATCAGCGCCACAAAAGTCCCGGCGATCGGTGATCACCTTGCCACAGTTCGGTGATCAATAAAAGTTCGACGTGCAAAAAAAATGACGCGTAGGCAATGCATCAAACGGCGGCGTCGGCCTCCGGCGTCGGAGGAGTCGGCGTGCGCGGGCTGATCGGCGTCGACGTGGCTTCAGTGCTGGGCGTCGTGGAGGCATCATCTCCCGGGCTTGGCGGCGTTGGGGTCGGCGTGGGAGTTGGCGCCACCGTCGACGGCATCTTGTTCAGGATGAGGCCGCGCTCCGTCAGGTACCACGCCTTGAGCTGCTCGTCGTCGCTACGGAGCATGCCCCCCCCCCCAATCAGGAAAGCCAGGTCGGTGTTCCTTTTCTTCGCGGCGACGTTGGTCCGGAGCAGGTCGAGCTTGACGGCGTTGTTCGTCATAGCCAGGCGAGGGCACGCAGCCCCAGGGAGACGCCGAGAATCCAGCCGGCGACCCGACGCTCTGCTGGCTGCAGGCGTGCGGGCCGTGGCCGCCGGGCGGATTCATCATCCCCGCGCGAGACGCCTCGGCCTTTTCCGTCACGCGATCCGCCTGCTCGGCCAAGGCAGTCGCCGCTGCCAGAGCCGCTCTATCTCGGGCCTTCTTGGCATTGAGCCTGTTCCGCCGGTCGGTGGTGACAGCCTCCTGGCGCTGAACCTCCACCTTCCAGTCGGCATTTGACATGCTCGAGGGCTTGGACGATGGCGCCCTCTGCTTCCTCTGCTTCGACTGGGAGGCGCTGGCATTGGTGGCGGTGCGAGGGGCGGCGTACTTATTCAGCGGCATGGCGGCCGGATGGAGGGGAGAGGGAGGAGAATGGCGGGAGTAGGGGGAGATGGAGGGAAACGGAGGGGGAAAAGCGGGGTGATCGTCGGGAAAGGGTCTTTGTCTCACCGACAGAGCGGACCCACGCGCCTTTTCGCTTCGGCCGGCCCTCCCAGGCGCCCACGGGGGGCTTGGGTTCGGCTCGGGTACGTCGGCTGTTATTTCAGCCCAAACCGACGATAAATGAGATACTGAGGGCGCGACAAGGCCAATTTTTTGGCACCGACGCGAAAAAATGGCCTTGGGGGGGCCTCTTGGGGACGCAGCTGAAGATGCTCTAATGAATTAGCCGCCCGTGTCCCATCAGCCAAAATAGTTGCCTACTCTTGTCACGGCTCAGTTTCCTGCTAGTGCCAACATGGTCTTCACTTGTGTGACAGTCACGTCAAGGCCATGAAATGCATATAGCCGCTGGGATTGCGGAAGGTGGTGACGACATTACATGGTGACTTCGATTTGGTGGTGCTTCTCAAGTACCGATCTCGAACTTCGGGGTGAAAATCTAAGGTCAAACTCTAATTGGTTATACCTAGCAATGGCGATGTTTTTGTGTCGTTACCTTGTTGAAGGCATTGCTCGGACTTGATCTCCAGGGTGAAAACCCATGGTCTAACCTTCGGCGGTTGGACCTGGCGATGGCGGCACTTGAGTGTTGTTCCCTTTCTGAATGTGTTGCTATTGGAGAACTTCTTCGTTGTACTTGTGATGTTAAAAATGGTTGGTGCGGATATGGTCGCTGCTGTAACTTGTTGATCATTGTTTTGATCACTTTGGAGTTTTTTTTTTCTTTTTACGCCACCAAGGCATAGCTTGTATCTTGTATGACTTTGCTATTTACCGGTGTGATTTTTTATATGTGTGTTGGTGTTGGCTGTGTGCATCTTAGTTATGCAGAAATCGGGTGTGTGCTCATTGTGTTTGTATCCCCTTGATGCTTTATTTTGAGTTAATAAAATCCATCCTTTATCCAAAAAATCAGCCAAAATAGTTAGGGTCAAACGATGTCATATGCACTTGCTCATTACTAGCATCGCGGTAAGTGTAGCGACTAAACTAATGATCGATGCGATGCTCAAGGCTGAAATTTACCTTTGCCGCCCCCCACCCAATAACTGAGACGAGATTCGGATTCTGATCAACACCCCTCGCAGCCTGCAGATAGAAACGAATAAACTATAAAGTCACGCGATGCTTCCAGGACCGGATCGACTATAAAAGGAGGCACGACCGCGAGAAGCTCGGCAGTCTCCAGCTGCAAGGACTAGATAAGCTGGTTCTGAGGTTCTGAACACCAAATAGTATAGGCCATGCCGATAAGGAGCGCCCCGTGTGCGTGGACGGTGGAGGAATTCAAGAAGTGGGTCGACGTGAACGGCGACGGCCGGATCAGCAAGGCCGAGCTCCGGCAGGCCATCCGCCGCCGGGGCTGCTGGTTCGCCACCGTTAGGGCCGGCCGCGCCGTCCGCCGCGCCGACAGGGACCACAACGGCTACGTCGACGACGCCGAGCTCGAGAACCTCGTCGCTTTCGCGCGGGAACACCTCGGCATGAACATCTCTGCCCGTTAGCTACCTCGCTAGAGCGTTACCTGCTCAGACTAATGCCCAGTATCGTGTGATGCGTTCAACTTGACATGGAAGCTTCTCCTGAATAATACTATGTGTAAAAATCCAGGAGAATTTGTCAAGGTTTGTTACGACGACGACGTCTGCTACTATGTATGCAGTTGCTTAATTGTGAGTGTGTCTGCTGTAAGATTTGAAAGTTGCATGAAGTGCTCAATATATACAAGTTGTACTCGTGGCTTGCGCATTTTGACTGCGGACCTTCGCTGCGGAACGGGATCCTCTAACATAGAGAAGCAAAGTAACCGTGTCTTGGCTGCTGGGGATGGCCGCGTCTCCTTTGACTG
Source organism: Triticum urartu (assembly GCF_056163025.1). Classification (NCBI taxonomy): domain Eukaryota; kingdom Viridiplantae; phylum Streptophyta; class Magnoliopsida; order Poales; family Poaceae; genus Triticum; species Triticum urartu. Next base: position 125,730,623 of record NC_141874.1, on the reverse strand, counting down.
CTCGATGCCGTAACCGTACCCTAAAATTTGGAAGGGGCGTATGAATACTGCATCTTTTTGTTGATGGATTACATTTGTTTTGCCTAGTCGCGCTCCTCCAGCATTTTAGCTCAGTCGTCCACTCTGAAGTTCTCACAAGTGTCCCAACGGAACTGTCAAGTCTTAGGACATGAGCCTGACGACGTATCATCAACAAATGTTATTTCACGATGCTACTCTGCTGTACAACGATACACTCTCCTTCAAGAATTATTGGTACCAAACATACCATTGTATTTCACAAGAGGTAGGGTTGAGTAATTATTTCCTGCATACTGAAAAGGCACCGCACAATATGAAGGTGAAATCCATCAGAAATGAGCCCACATCCACAACTCTAATGATCTTCGCCTTGCACAGTTTTGGGCACCACCTGAGATGAAGGCACACGGGACGAAATGCAGTTATGCGCTGCTTTGATTGCGTTAAGAAAGGATAGAACAGTTATACAGTTGATCACATGGCTGGAACAAACTGAAGAAAATAAAAACAGCCAAGGACCAACAGCAGCAAAAGTTGACGCATTACAGCAAATTAGTCAGGGCGTGTGATCTGTCAGCAAGTGACTGGACTCTTTTCCTTCCAGTGTCCGACCAAAGTGCAGCTTCAATCTGGAGCTTGCAGAATACCACCGACACCGAGCAGGAATGGTGGCGATCGTTCCTCTCCTTCCTAATGGACCACCAGGTCAAGGCGATCGCCGAGCTTAGGAAAGAACTTCGAACATTCTTGAGCAACCGCGGTAGAATCTCCTGATGTGTCCTTCATGGATTGGTCAGTCAATATAGAATCTCTTTCATGCACACAGGCCTACCACATTGCTACTTCCCACACATGAAATTTTTCCATGCTAGCCAATGAGCTCGCTGGCTGTTGCAAGAATGGGAATACCTAATGAAATATCTGCGACGCGTCAGGCAAGAGTGTTTAGAATTGAACTAGGATCAACGGCCACACATGGTTTTGGGTTTATACTTTATAGACGGCAGTTGGGCTGTGAACACATCTCCATATGAAGAGACTTAGCCAAAACCGTCAGAGATTGAGCCCTACTTGTTGAAATATATTGCCCACCTCCTTCCATCAGATCGGTTTTTGGTTGCATTGGCTAGAGCATGCACTTCTACATAGTATCAAAGTCAAGAGGTCTTGAGTTCAAGACCCGGCTGACGCAATTAAATTGTAGCCCACTTTTGGTCCACGTTTAGGCCTGAGAGAGCCACACGTGAGGGGGAGTGTTGACGTATAATGTGTCGCTTAGTCTCTTCCATCAAATCGGTCTTTTGCTTGCATTGGCTAGAGCATGCAATTCAATATGGTATCCTAGCCAAGAGGTCTTGAGTTCAAGACTCTGCCAACGCCCTCCATCAGTTCAGACTTTTGGATGAGTTGGCTGAAGCATGAATTCAATACTACTGAAGAAATGCAACACAGAGAGGAAATCTATCGCTCAACTCTCTAATGAGTAGAGCGATCTTTGCCCGGCTGTCCATTTCGCATTGCGATCTTTGCCTATTAAAGCCTGGCCAGTTCATTCGCCACTGTTTTCAAGGCTTGCACTGCCTGAGATGAAGGCCTATCTCAAGCGGTTCGGAGATGAGAGACGACCCGTCACTGATGGACCGTTCCATAGTAGTGTTGGCAGGTGGCATGGAAATGACAAATGACATCGAGAAAAAAAAAACTTTGAACATTCTTAGGCTTCCTTCTAGAGGATAGGATTCTTATAAGATTTTTTCTTTTAGAGCCCTTTGGTTCATAGGAATGGATTCCTATTCCTACATAGGCTTGGTTCCTATCCTCGACATTTCATAGGAAAATAAAAAAGAGCCTAGACTCAATGAAAAAATTCCTTTTGTGTCAACCAAATGACATCTTGTTTCCTATTCCTATTCATAGGATTTGAGATACATGTCATCTCATTTCCTACAAGATTCCTATTCCTATGATAATTCTATCCTATGAACCAAAAGAGGCCTTAGGCCTCTTGGTTTAGAGGAATCTTGTAGGAATTTCATAGGATAAGATTTTTATAGTAAAAATTCCTTTGGAGCCCTTTGGTTTATAGGAATGGAATCCTATTCCTATGAAGGAATTCTTTCTATCCTTCATATTTTATAGGAATATAAACATTAGCCTAGACTCAATGAAAAAAATCCTATGATGTGAATCAAAGAGCATCTCCTTTCCTATTCCTATTCATAGAATTTGAGATACATGACATCTCATTTCCTATGACTTTCCTATTCCTATGATTTTTCCTACACTATGAATCAAAAGAGGCCTTAAGCAATTGTGGTAAAATCTCCCTGATGTTTCCTTCTTGGATTGCTCGGTCATGGAGAATCTCTTTCATGCACGGGCCCTACGACATTGCTACTTCCCCGACTTCAAATTTATTCTCAAGCTAACTAATAAGCTTTCTGGTCGCTGCAAGCATATAGGAATATAATCTACAGTTGAACAGTGCATGCATACACTTGCGCTTACTAGCCTTGCATGCATTCCGTGTAGTGAGTAGTGACTAGGTCGGACACAAGCCTGAAATTCAGCTAGGTCGGACTCCACCAAGAAATGAGATATACGATTCAGAGCACCGCCCCCTCGCAAGTCGCAACCTGCAGATATAAACGAATAAAGCCACGAGATCGTACATGGGTGTAACGATCCAACTATAAAAGGAGCTGCAGCCGCGAGAGGCTTCGAACCATCCATGATCGATGCACCTGCCTAGCACAGTCGTCAAGGACTAGCTGACTCTGAGCCTGCAAGCACCGCCGGCCATGGCAGCGCGGAGGTGGCTCCTCTGGCCGGGAGGGACCACGCTGGAGCAATTCAAGGAGTGGCTGAAGCAGTTCGACGTGGACGGCGACGGCCGGATCAGCAAGGCGGAGCTCCGCCAGGCCATCCGCCGCCGGGGCTGCTGGTTCGCCACCCTCAGGGCTGGCCGAGCCCTCCGCCACGCCGACAGGGACAAGAGCGGCTACATTGAAGACGCCGAGATTGAGAATCTCGTCGCGTTCGCGCAGAAAGACCTCGGCATGAAGATCTCTGCCTGGTAACTAGCTCGGTTTCAACTTTAGTACCACCTAGTGGGCACTCTAGTACCACCTTGAGTCGTGTGCTCTAGTTTCAACTTCGACATGGCAAATTATGCAGAATAATGTGTGTACTAAAATCAGGAGAATCGATCAAGCTTTGCTACTGTGCAGTTGGTTAATTATGAGTGCATGTATGTGTGCTTGTTATATATACTCGTACGTAAGATAACTGGAATCTGCTTCTACTGACAACGATTTTCTCAACTGAACTGGTATGCATGTTATTCCCTGAAACGCCGTCAGCCAAGTAATGGCTTCTGGGATGATTTAGCATTTTGGCATACAAGAGCTTCAAGAAAATATAAACCAGCCAAGAAATTCAGTAACAAACTGTAACAGAAACATAAACTTCAGTTTTCAGGACAGCATGGAAAGTACTGCAAATAATACTAGAGGTTCAGAGTTTACATGGGATAACTTAAAGCACAGCAGCCACCACATATTAAGGGTCCAAAATATGAACAGCCTGGAGTTTCACAGATGATAAAAGAAACTCAAACTAGGCTAGGTTCTTGATTCTTCTGAGCGTGCCTTTGTTGCTTCATTGTCTGCAACTGATTCATCTTCAGTTGTGCACTGTTGCTCTTCAACGACAACGGCAGTTTGTGCGCAGTCCGACAACAGATAAACAGGAAAACCACACTCCAATCTTTTGTCTGGGATCCAAGTTGGTGTTTCACGCTCGAATGGTCTAATATCTCTGTAGTAGCGTGGCAAATTCTTTCTGTAGTTGCGTGAGAACTCATTGAATTTTTTACTCCAGGTCCTGCCTAGACAAGTCAGGCTGTAGTATGGGGACATGTATTCAGCAGTGCTAACCCCAATATGACAACAGACGGCAATGACATGAGAGCAAGGCTTGTGAAGCAGCTGGGGCTTGTTGCATGAACAGGTAGCAGTTTTTCGAGCTGTGGATCCTTTAGACTTATCCATGTTGTGGGTATATTCCGACTTCAAGTTCACGGTAACCTGCCTCTGCCCCGACTTCACCGTAAATTTCAGAGCTTCTTCACCCCCAAGAACTTGATGCATCTCGGCTTTCTGCATTTTGGAGTTCATGTCATCCTGGACACGTTCCGGGAAGCTGACTGATGGGTTGCCGATTTCTTTGTTTGCTGCGGCACTTGTGTTTTTGAAATACTCTTCCAAGCGCAGGAATGTCACCTCCACCATCGCACTTAGTGGAAGGCAAGTTATACCTTTCAATACAGGATCGTTCTTATATACATCCGTTATATCAGTGCCCATGATGCCATATCTTGCTCCATTGCTATCATGCACCAGTGACCACTTCTCCATTGGTTTCAGACGAATCCAATCAGAGAACTTTGTTATCTTTCCCTTGCTGTCACCGGCATGATCTCCTTCCTTCCCATCCTCCACTGAATCAGTATGGCTGGATGGGTTTTGCTCCTGAAGCTCTGCCTCATCATGCTTGACTGACCCCTGCTGCACTTCCTCACTAGCACCAAATTCTTTCTCTGTCATATATTTGGATGTCAACTCGTCGAGCTCCTTCCAGAGTTTATCAAACGTATGTTGTCGCTTCTGTTGACAAAGTTTCTTGAACATCATCACCAGGTTCTTGTCGCCAAAATATGCATAGAAGTTTTCAGCAAGGTGTTCCATGCACCACCGGCTTTCTGCTTTCAGCCCTTGTCGTCGACGGGAATTCAGAAGATCCTCCACAGCGTCGATCAACTCCTTTTTGTAGTCGTGTATAATGCAGACATCAGCTTGATCAACCACTGCTCGCTCCAGATTCCTAAGAAACCACAGCCAGCTTTCCTTTGTCTCGCACTCGACGATGGCAAATGCTACTGGAATGGAGAAATCATTAGCATCTAATGCTACAGCTGTCAACAGCACCCCTTGATATTTCCCGCATAGGGGTGCGCCTTTAATGCACAGCACAGGGCGACAGGCACCGAAGGCCTGTAAGCATTGTCCAAACGCCCAAAATATACGGTGGAGGACTCGAAAATCCTTACACCCTGAAACCTCTGCATCCTTGATGTCTACAAAACCACCAGGGTTTTTACGTGCTATTTCCTTGAGTAACCTCGGGGCAAAGTTGTATGAATCATAAAAGGTACCGAATTCCTTCTCCAGAGCCATCTGTCTTGCCCTCCACGCCTCGGCAGGAGTAACATGCTCGCCATTGTGACCAGTGAGATAAACTGCCATTTCCTCAGCAGTAACTGCCAGGTGTTCCTTAAGGTACCGGAAGCTGAATTCACACCTTGTCAGGCTTTCTGTCCCAGGCAACACAAGCGGCAGCTGTTGAGAGTAACCATCACCTATGGCTTTGCGCAATATGTCATAGTGCCTGATCTCAGAGGATTCCACGTACAACATGAACTTCTGCGTCACATTTCTCTTTTTCTTCAATTTGTTGGCAAAGGATCTCCAGTATTTGTCGGAATAAAATTCATGGGTGTCCCACTGGTAGTACTCCAAATACCAGTCCGGATCCTCTTCGTCATACGGGTCATTCTTGCGCTGTTTGAGGAACCCCTTAATATGGAGATCTTGTGTTTCTGGATGGAGCCTGAACGGCTTGAAGACCCAGAGCTGTAGATCCACCAGTGACATCGACTGTGGCTGCAGCGGCAGCTCGCCGATTATGTGCGCACATATGTTTTCTGCATAAATGGCTGGGCAATCTTGAACTAAATCATCGCCGTGCACGCTTGAAAAATCACCTTTTCTGCACCCGTAGTACACAGGGATCTGAATCGGTTCTTCAACCTACCAACATTCAGACGAATCAGACTACCAAGCAATGCCACGACATTCAGACGAATCAGACTACCAAGCAATGCCACGACATTCAGACGAATCAGAGTACCAAGCAATGCCACAATATTCAGACGAGTCAGACTACCAAGCAAGATTGCCGCGGGGAGGCGGGTGATGGGTACAGTGAAGTACAGACCTGCCGCTTGCGGGGCTTCCTCGGAACCTTCTCCGTCGCCGGGGCCTTCCGCTTCCTCGCGCCGGCGGTGGTGCCCTGCGAGGTCAAAACGCAGAGATTTCAACGGAACCGGTGGCGGCGAGTCCATCGAGTGGTACCAGGAGGGCGGGCGAGGAGGGCGGACCTGGTTGGGGGAGGGGGGTGCGACGGTCGCGGCGGGGGAGGGGGCTGCGGCGGCGCCGGCGCCGGCGCGTGGTTCCACCATTGCCGGCTTCGCGCGACCAGGGTTTCCGTCGGCGTGGCGCGCGCGTTTGGGGGACGGGAAAGAGTTTTTCCCTCGCTTCTGAAGTTTTCCCTCCATTTTGTTTCTGTATGTGGGCCGTTAGCGGGGTTATGGGCTCTGGATGGCTCGTCTTTAGCCAGCCTGCTGTTTGAGGCTGCATTTCCATTTGCTGTGTGGGCCTCACGTCGAAGGGGACAAAGGAACAGCTGATTTTGCCATTTCCCTAAAAAAAAGCTGATTTTGCCATTGTCTCAAAAAAAGAGCTGATTTTGCTATAAAAAAAAGAGCAGCAGATTGCCACAGTTGTCTAAAAAAAGCAGATTGACGCAAGATCCTCTTAAAAAAAGGAAAACAAATTGCCTCAAGAAAATTAGCAGTGTATGAACAGTAAAATCAGAAAAAATATGAAAATAATTCATAAAAATCTGGAAAAAAAATATGGCATACAATAGGAAATGTTTTGAGTGCTTGCAAAATTTTGACCATAGGATCACATTCGTGGAAGTCGTGGGGAAAAAACTATTGCTCCAGAGATGCTACTCCACTTTGGAAAGCACTTTAGAGCTCTTATTTTATGTTTTGAACCCATTTAGGAAACTTAAAAGAAAGACCATAAGTAGAGGAGGATACTAGCTAGGCAGGAAGTAATAAGAAGAGTTGCCCGTGTGTGGAGAGGCTTCGTGAGCCGATAACGATTCAGTTAGTATCCGAAAATTGAAATCCGTTGGGAGGGTCCAGTTTGCCGACGGCATGCTCCTGTCTCGGAATAAAAGATCACAACATTCGGCTAAAACTGAAATGGACAGTATTTTCTCTCTCGGCGGGAGAGAAGTCGACGGGAGTTAAAACACCGTGAAGACGACAAGGACTAATGCCTCGTTACGGGCTTCCTCGCTGCACTGTGCGCTCTGAAAGCTCTCCTTTTTTTCCTTAACGGAAAACGTGCAGCAAAGAAACATCTCATCATCAAACGTCTCCGTGGCTGCCGGCCGCTCCCATCAATTCTTCCGTGGCTACAGGTCAGCTATTTCCGCATCACATCATCCGTCACCGTTTTCTGCCTTGCACGCCACGTCGACCCAACGAACGATCTCGCCCAGGCCCGTCCATCCGTCCGTCCCACGGCTTCCCGCGAACTGATGCAGCGTGCGTACGTTCCCGGAAGTCAGCCGGACGCGCGCAACAGTTGCGCTGGTGGCCGTCGAATCGCCTCACGAGTCACGTCCAGCGGTCGATGGCCAAGGAGGAGAAGCGAAAGGAGACAGAAGAGGCCGTTGATGGACGTCGGCGAACGATCGAGCCAGATCAGGCCGCACGGTCCGCACGGGCGGACGGGGCGTGGAATGAGACGAGCTACGTAACGTAAGGTACGTCGCCTCGGAGGGAGGACGGCATGGGCCGCCCGCGTCAGTTTCCTTCACTGCCACGTCGCCCGCCGTGCAACGCGTGCATGCATGCATGCATGTGCATCGCCACACGGCTAGGGTTGCTGCTGCTGGGGTGTAGACGTAGGTGGATGGCCAGCGCGCTCGGCGACGGCGAGCCACCGCGTGCGCACCTACCGCCTTGAAATTCGAAGCCTCACCGCACCGGGGTTGCTTGCTTGCGATTTGCGAGTTGCTAACTGTACCGCCCCTCATTAACTGACCGACCGTGCGGTACCTCAAAGGTTCAGAAAAAGATGTTTTGCACACCTTGCAAGCGCGAGTTATTAGGTCGCCTAATTCAAAAGCAACACCATTCGTTCGTTCATCGACATGAAATGAAAGCCGCCTCACACAATCACACGGACACACGCGATACATCCGTTCCGATTTCACTACAGCAAACTGATCCGGTCCACGTCACGACTCGTTCTGCTTCTAGATACAAGACAGAACGGTGTGAAGGTGTTCGTTTTCTCTACCAGCACTCGCCTCCTGCATCGATCCACATATACGGATAATAATAACCTCGACCAACGAAAAAATGAGACACGTACGTGCGACTGTTCCCGTTCGTCAGCTGTGGATATGCTCCCTAGACGCTCTGCCGTTTTCTGGAACAGCTGTGATCTTCCCACAAAACGGCGACATGTATGCATGTCAGCACAGAACCCGACCCGATCAAGAGCTTGTGTGGTGTGCCGAAACCTCCAACTCTTCAACGGATTCTAGAACACCGGGGCTTTTTCAGGGGCTCGATCGCCGTCCGCCGTGACAGCAGCCCCCGGGTCGCCATCGCCATAAAATCCACCCACCGCTCTCGGCGTCAAAAAGAAATGTCCACGATCGACGCCTCGACGGCAGAATTCGACCACTTTCCTCGCGGAATCCTCCACGTGATCGCCGTTGCTTCATCCATCTCCTCTCCTCTCGCTCACTAACTCGGCAGTCGCTAGTCGCCAACTCGTCGTTAATTAATCGGTGGTGGTGATTAGCTGCCGCCTTTGGCGCTGCAGAGTTGCTCGTAACAGAAAAGGCTGAATTATGCATTCCATTACAATATTTATAGTGTGTGCAAATTATATGTGCATGTGTATGTTGTCGCACGGGCACAAAATATACTCTCCGTCTCTATGACACAGCAGACCTATTTTTTCCCTCGCCATAAAGCGGCCAGGGCAAAGTTTTTCTCCCGTTCAGACTTCTTCACGGGCCAACTCGTAGATACTCCTCCCTCCTCTGTGTGTCGCTCTGGCGGCTACGGGTGGGGAGGGAAACCTCGGTGCCTCGGCTCCGGCTAGTAATTTAGGTTAGATTTTTTGGACCTTTCGGAGGGCGGCGCTTGGACGGATAGCGATGTTTTATCTTCAAGTTCGTCTTCTGCACTTCGATCCTTCTCAAATTAGTCCATCAGCGCGGACCAACGGGGCTCCAATGTAGTTTTCTGTGGTCTTCTTTGGATGGCAAGGTCAGGGTTTCTCGCCATGCGTGCTTCAAGCGTTTCAAGGGTTCAACGGTATCGACAACCGCTCCAGCATGCTAGTCCTTAGTGGTACGTGCACGAAGACTTCTCGGTTGTCATCGACAAGTTCAGTGAGGCTCCAGTATAGGAGCGACATTAGTGGCTCGTTCTCGCGGCGGTAGTGGTTGTTCGGTGGTCGACATACCTTGATAAATTTTTATTATGTTTGATGTATTTTGTGCTTCAAGTGAACTTTCATAATAGGTTTGGGTATTTCACAAAAAAAAAGATGTTGGAAGATTAATGTCTTTCATGAGAGCTCATACATTAATTCAATGAAGAGTTAATTGGTATCAGAATAAGAGGCATTTCATCCACGTCGCATGCACTATGAAATCCATGCAATCTTATATTGATCGACACTAAATTTCTTACACCACCAACCAGTTCACAAGTCTAAGTTGATGGGCAAAAAAAGGCAAAGGGCAAAATTGTGAATGGGGGGGGGGGCGCAAATTCCATGTAGCCCACAAATATCGAGCTCAAAATCTCTAATCTTGGGAATCGACGTATGGAATCTCTCTACTTTGACTCGGTGGTGACAATCATGCAAATATCTCCAATTTGGTGGGCCAGTAACTCTTTCCTAGTGTTGTCCTCTTTTTTGACGACTATTAGCTTCGACATTATCTTTTTAGCGACTCCTTTTTCTGAGAGCTTCATCCATGGTGGCATATGGACCCTTATTGTGGTTTGTTCTCGAGATTCAACATCACTATGTATTGACCCATCCAGGGCTCTACCATGAGTATGCGTCAAGATCCAATTAGCATCACTAGGTCGAGGAGAGGTGATCACCGATGCAATCATTTTACTACTCTCGACCGTGTTATCGAATCCCCCCTCTCTCTCCTCCCTCCGTTCGCTAGAGAGCTTCAGAGGGCACCCTGGCCCAATACCGTACCTCGTCCGACGGCACTGCTGGCCGGCGATGGCCAGGTAGAGGAGCTTGTGATTTTCTTGTACATAGTAGATATAGTGTAGTTGTATTAGGACTTGCCTTGACGGCGACGGGCACCTCCATGATGGAGGCCGGCGGTGGAGGTTAGCAAGGGCTCAAGCTCCCTCTCAAAAATCCAGTGGGAACGCAATATCTGGAGTCGTTCGTTCATCTTCTTAATGCAACTATGGCGATAGTACAAGAAGGTGCACAGATCCCGATTTGGTTGCCGGTGATCCAGGGGAATATGAAGATGGCTTTCAGGGTTGCCAGCCTCTATCTTCATCCTCTTGTCTGATCTCATCTTCTGGAGTTGCATATCAAATTACTACAAGACTTCAGGAAGCTTCTTGGGTGGCTAGGATGATTCGCCGGCCTCAGGTGGATTTGCTGGAAAAATGCGATACCCCCTACTTCAGCATCTGATGGCGAGGCTCTTTTCAAGGAATTGGCGAAAGACGTGGTGAAAGGATCGATATGGTTGACTAGAGGGGGGGGGGTGAATAGGCAACGGCCAATTTTTAACTTTTCTTTACCAAATTAAACTTTGCATCAAAGTAGGTTGTCTAGATGTGCAACTAGGTGAGCAACCTATATGATGCAATAACAACAAGCATACAAGCAAGCAAGAGAAGTAACACTAAAGAGTTTGCACAAGTAAAGGTAAGAGATAACCAAGAGTGGATCCGGTGAAGACGAGGATGTGTTACCGAAGTTCCTTCCTTTTGAGGGGAGGTACGTCTCTGTTAGAGCGGTGTGGAGGCACAATGCTCCCCAAGAAGCCACTAGGGCCACCGTATTCTCCTCACGCCCTCACACAATGCGAGATGTCGTGATTTCACTATTGATGCCCTTGAAGGCGGCAACCGAACCTTTACAAACAAGGTTGGGGCAATCTCCACAACTTAATCAGAGGCTCCCAACAAAACCACGAAGCTTCACCACAATGGACTATGGCTCCATGGTGACCTCAACCGTCTAGGGTGCTCAAACACCCAAGAGTAACAAGATCCGCTAGGGATGAGTGGGGGAATCGAAAATCCCTTGGTGGAAGTGTAGATCGGGGCCTTCTCAACCACTCCCGAGCAAATCAACAAGTTTGATTGGCTAGAGAGATAGATCGGGCGAAAATGGAGCTTGGAGCATTTAATGGAGCTTGAGCATTACTGGAGCTTGAGGGGGAAGAGGTGAGTCAAAGGAGAAGAAGGGGACCCCTTTTATAGTGGGGCAACAATCCAACCATTGCCCCACCAACCAGCCCCGCACAGGGCGGTAGTACCGCTAAAGGAGGGCGGTACTACCGCTGAGCCAGCGGTACTGCGGCTCCAGCGAGCGGTACTGCCGCGCAGGGAAGACCAGCAGGGATCTGGACCCAGCGTGGTACTACCGCGGTGGTAAGGGCGGTACTACCGTTCCGAAACGATACTACCGCCTCTACTACCGCAACTAGTGCCGCAAAACCTGACACAAGAAAAAGAGCCCTCGAGTCGAGGCGGTAGGAGTCAGACAGCCCAGCGGTAGTACAGCAGCGGGGTCACGGGCGGTACTACCGCTGCGGAGCGGTACTGCCGCTTGTGACCCTTCGGTGGTACTACCGCTGGTAGTGCGGTACTACCGCTGGGACACAGAAGAGAGAGAGAAGATCTCTCCATCAAGGTTGAGGACGAGGCGGTGGTGCCAGGCAGGCCAGCGGTAGTACTGCTGTGGAGTCACGGGCGGTACTACCACTTTGGAGCGGTACTGCCGCTTGTGACTCCTCAACGGTACTACCGCTGGGTTGCGCGGTACTACCGCTGGAACCCAGACAGGATACAGAAAAGAGAAGAGATCTCTCCAAAGAAGTGGAAGAGTTCGGATGGTGAGAAGCTGACGTGTACATGTTGATTCCACCCATGCAATACCCCAGCGGACCCCCTCTTGATAGTACGGTGCCCTTTACGTAACTAGTCCACCAAAAGAGAAACGAAAGAGCTACACCGTCTTGGATGACACTCCGAAGGGAAGAAAACATCTCGTGCCAAGGATGAATCTGTGAACTACTCAAAGCACATGATTAGTCCGCAAACATGTTGTCATCAATCACCAAAACTACCTCGAGAGAGATATGCCTCAACAATCTCCCCCTTTTTGGTGGATTGATGACAACTAGGGATTTGCACAAAGAAAAGATATAGCAGAAGGAAAACTAAGAACTACAAAATATAGACAGGCTCCCCCTGAATGTGTGCACCTAGTAAGAGGAGCAAAAGGAAAGCAAGACACACACATCCGGATCAACACTCCCCCTATATTTTATAGTTCAACAATTCTAAGCACAAGATTTATGAGAGAAGAGTATAAAACAGGACAAGCATGCAACTCATAATATACTACAGTACTGAATAGAGATAAGTAATAAGGTAGCGATAGGGAGCACATGTCTCACACCATATGTCTAGAACTTAGGTCTCACAGGCACCAAACCAAACCAAACAAAGACACCGAGAGAACACACAAGAAAACACAAGACGACACACTCAAAGCACGGCAACAGCACAAATCCCTACACTCTCTCCCCATTTGGCAGCGAGACACCAAAAAGGGCCAAGAGTGACGCTACGACTCCAGGTGATGGCAAGCTGAGGATCTCGAACATCACATCTCAGCGTGATCGTCTGCATCTTCGTCATGGGTCGAAAACTGCTCGGCGTCGGAGTCGGTCCAAGGGCAATGCTGATGAATCCATTCCTCCTCTTCAGTGATCTGACCCTCAGAACCACTAGCAACTGTTGCTCCCATCTGATGCATGAGCTCCTTGTGGCACACCCTGGCATGCTTCTTCGCCACATGAGTCATGTACTGACCATGAGACTCCATGCAGAAAAGCTTCTTCATCTTGCGTTTAAGCTTCTGCGCCCACGAAGGTTCTGCACTAGAGGGCCCAAAGTCCTCCTCGTGATCATCAGTGGCAGCCCCACCCTCGGTCTCCATGGCAGCAGCAGCAGCAGACGGACCCCCGGTTTGAGGCGCTGGGGTGACCCAATTGTCCTTCTTCCTCAGACGCTTGATCTCATGGGAAACCAAGTCTCCAGTTTCCAGCAACACTCTGGGATAGATCTATGCCCAGGCCCTCTCAATGAGCCTCATGATGAATGGACCATATATCGGGCACTTGCACTCAGACACGGCAGAGAGAAGTTCAGACCACATGACATGAGAAATATCCAGGCTCTCTCCAGTGTTTGCTTCCTTCTCATGCTGACGGAAAAGAAGCATGTCCACGAGATAAGAGTGGAACGTATCCAGATTCCCGATGCGAGGGAAGAGAGTCTCACGGAAGATACATGAAGAATGTCCAGATACGGAGACAGCTCATAGGTTTTCTTCTTAGTCACTGGGTGAACTTTCACAGTGCAGTAGAGCCAAAGGGCTTGCTTGTGAGTGGACGTAGCATTGCGGTGAGGGCGGAAACTGACTGAAGTCTCAAGCCCACGATCCTCCACATCAAGTAACTCCATAAAGGCCTTCCACTTGACGGAAAGCAACTTGCCATTGGTCATCCAAGTCAGAGTCCTGTCGGCATCCGTTCCAAGATGAACGGTAGCAAAGAATTGAGCCACCAAATCTGCATCGAAATCCTTGTTGAACTGCATGATCCTGAGAATGTTCAGTTGAGTGCACATCTGAAGGGCTTCACCAAAGTACTCAGGGTCCTTCTCCATAGCATCAGTGTCAATGGAGCAAACATCAACAAAGAGATTCTTCTTGGCCTTGATCACATCAAAATAGATGGCAAACTGAAATCGGTTCCAGAACGGGCGGTTGACCAAAGTGGGTTCTTGGTCCACCTCATAAGGATTGCGGCGACGCCTTTCCCAAAACTCCTTGGCAGTCATCTCAGTCACAGTCTTCCCTTTTGGCTTGGTGGCGGATCTCTTCGACTGCTGAGGAGGTGGAGGAACACTTGCGGATGCACCTGCTGGTGGCGGTTGGGTGCTAGAGTAACCACCGGCTGGCTCAGAGGTGCGGTAGCGTTTTGATGTTGCACGCCCGGGGTTGATACGGCGAGCTTGATGCTCAGGAAGTTCATCACCTGAAGCCAAACACAAGAACACGCAAAACAACCAGAAAGAACGAGCACAAGCCAACAAACACAACAAAAAGGATCAAGGTAAGGCAGGAATATGATGGGACTTGGCAGGCAGCGGTAGTATCGTGACATGCCCGCGGTAGTACCGCCCAAGCGGTAGTACCGCTCCAAAGAGAGCGGTAGTACCGCTCGAGGTCAAGCGGTAGTATCGCTCCAACGAGAGCGGTAGTACTGCTCGAGGCGGAGAAACAACGGTTTCCTACTTCACGAGGCGGGGAAACAGCGGTTTCCTACTACCATGGTCAGATACGGCACTACCGGCCTGCCAAATTCAAAAATATTCCTATCAAACTCTAATCCAGATAGTCTAGTTGCCTTCTCCAACCTACTCAAGCCTAGATTTTGTTGGGGAACATAGCAAAAATTCAAAATTTTCCTACGTGTCACCAAGATCTATCTATGGAGAAACCAACAACGAGGGGAAGGAGAGTGCATCTACATACCCTTGTAGATCGCTATGCGGAAGCGTTCAAGAGAACGGGTTGAAGGGGTCATACTCGTCGTGATCCAAATCACCTGAGATCCTAGTGCCGAACAGACGGCACCTCCGCGTTCAACACACGTACAGCCCGGTGACGTCTCCCATGCCTTGATCTAGCAAGGAGAGAGGGAGAGGTTGAGGAAGACTCCATCCAGCAGCAGCACAACGGCGTGGTGGTGGTGGAGGAGCATGGTGATCCAGCAGGGCTTCGCCAAGCACCGCGAGATACGAGGAGAAAGAGAGGTAGGGCTGCGCCAGGGAGAGGTCAGAAACTCGTTTATTGGCAGCCCCAAAGACCTCAACTATATATAGGGGAGAGGGAGGGGGCTGCGCCCCACCTAGGGTTCCACCCTAGGGGCGGCGGCCAGCCCAGATCCCATCTGGGTGGCGGCTAGGGGAGGGGGAGAGGGAGGCGCACCAGGCATGGGCCCTAAGGCCCATCTGCCCTTAGGGTTTGCCCCCCCTCCTCCCCTTAGGCGCCTTGGGCCCTTGTGGGGGGGCGCACCAGCCCACCTGGGGCTGGTCCCCTCCCACACTTGGCCCATGCAGCCCTCCGGGGCTTGTGGCCCCACTTGGTGGACCCCCGGGACCCTCCCGGTGGTCCCGGTACGTTACCGATAAACCCCGAAACTTTTCCAGTGACCAAAACAGGACTTCCCATATATAAATCTTTACCTCCGGACCATTCCGGAACTCCTCGTGACGTCCGGGATCTCATCTGGGACTTCGAACAACATTCGGTAACCACGTATATCTATTCCCTATAACCTTAGCGTCATCGAACCTTAAGTGTGTAGACCCTACGGGTTCGGGAACCATGCAGACATGACCGAGACGTTCTCCGGTCAATAACCAACAGCGGGATTTGGATACCCATGTTGGTTCCCGCATGTTCCACGATGATCTCATCGGATGAACCATGATGTCGAGGATTCGATCAATCCCGTATACAATTCCCTTTGTCTATCGGTATTGTACTTGCCCGAGATTCGATCGTCGGTATCCCGATACCTTGTTCAATCTCGTTACCGGCAAGTCTCTTTACTCGTTTCGTAACACATCATCCCGTGATCAATTCCTTGATCACATTGTGCACATTATGATGATGTCCTACCGAGTGGGCCTAGAGATACCTCTCCGTCACACGGAGTGACAAATCCCAGTCTTGATTCGTGCCAACCCAACAGACACTTTCGGAGATACCTGTAGTGTACCTTTATAGCCACCCAGTTACGTTGTGACGTTTGGCACACCCAAAGTATTCATACGGTATCCGGGAGTTGCACAATCTCATGGTCTAAGGAAATGATACTTGACATTAGAAAAGCTTTAGCATACGAACTACACGATCTTTGTGCTAGGCTTAGGATTGGGTCTTGTCCATCACATCATTCTCCCAATGATGTGATCCCGTTATCAACGACATCCAATGTCCATGGTCAGGAAACCGTAACCATCTATTGATCAACGAGCTAGTCAACTAGAGGCTTACTAGGGACATGGTGTTGTCTATGTATCCACACATGTATCTGAGTTTCCTATCAATACAATTCTAGCATGGATAATAAACGATTATCATGAACAAGGAAATATAATAATAACCAATTTATTATTGCCTCTAGGGCATATTTCCAACAGTCTCCCACTTGCACTAGAGTCAATAATCTAGTTCACATCGCCATGTGATTAACACTCACATGTCACATCGCCATGTGACCATCATCCAAAGAGTTTACTAGTGTCACTAAACTAGTTCACATCATCATGTGATTAAGACTCAATGAGTTCTGGGTTTGATCATGTTTTGCTTGTGAGAGAGGTTTTAGTCAATGGGTCTGCAACATTCAGATCCGTATGTACTTCGCAAATCTCTAGGTCATATTATAAATGCTGCTTCCACGCTCCACTTGGAGCTATTCCAAATGGTTGCTCCACTATACGTATCCGGTTTGCTACTCAGAGTCATTCGGATAGGTGTTAAAGCTTGCATCGATGTAACCCTTTACGCCGAACTCTTTATCACCTCCATAATCGAGAAACATGTCCTTATTACTCCAAGGACAATTTTGACCGCTATCTAGTGATCCACTCCTGGATCACCTTTGTACCCTCTTGCCAGACATGTGGCAAGGCACACATCAGGTGCGGTACTCAGCATGGCATACCGTATAGAGCCTATGACAAAAGCATAGGGAACGACATTCGTCCTTTCTCTTTCTTCTGCCGTGGTCGAGCTTTAAGTCTTAACTTCATACCTTACAACTCAGGCAAGAACTCCTTCTTTGACTGATCCATCTTGAACACCTTCAAGATCATGTCAAGGTATGTGCTCATTTGAAAGTACCATTAAGCGTTTTGATCTATCCTTATAGATCTTGATGCTCAATGTTCAAGTAGCTTAATCCAGGCTTTCCATTGAAAAACACTTTCCAAATAACCCTATATGCTTTCCAGAAATTCTACATCATTTCTGATCCACAATATGTCAACAAGATATACTCATCAGAAATTCTATAGTGCTCCCACTCACTTCTTTGGAAATACAAGTTTCTCATAAACTTTGTATACACCCAAAATCTTTGATCATCTCATCAAAGCACACATTCCAACTCCGAGATGCTTACTCCAGTCCTTAGAAGGATTGTTGGAGCTTTGCATACTTGTTAGCATCTTTCAGGATTGACAAAACCTTCCGGTTGTATCACATACAACCTTTCCTCAAAAAATCGTTGAGGAAACAATGTTTGACATCCTAAATGCAAGATTTCATAAATAATGCAGTAATCGCTAATATAATTCCAACAGACTCTTAGCATCGCTACGAGTGAGAAAGTCTCATCATAGTCAACTCCTTGAACTTGTCGGAAAAAATCTTAACGACAAGTCGAGCTTTCTTAATCATGATACTTACCATCATTGTCCGTCTTCCTTTTAAAATCCATCTGTACTCAATAGCCTTACGACCATCGAGCCGTTCTGCCAAAGTCTACACTTTGTTTTCATACATGGATCCTCTCTCGGATTTTATGGCCTCGAGCCATTTATCAGAATCCGGGCCCACCATTGCTTGTCCATAGCTCGTAGGTTCATTGTTGTCTAGCAACATGACTTCCAAGACAGGATTACGTACCACTCTGAAGTAGTATGCATCCTTGTCATCCCATGAGGTTTGGTAGTGACTTGATCTGAAGTTTCATGATCACTATCATAAGCTTCAATTGGTGTAGGTGCCACAGGAACAACTTCATGTGCCCTGCCACACACTGGTTGAAGAGATGGTTCAATAACCTCATCAAGTCTCCACCATCCTCCCACTCAATTCCTTCCAGAGAAACTTTTCCTCGAGAAAGGACCCGATTCTAGAAACAATCCCTTATTGCTTTCGGATCTGAGACAGGAGGTATACCCAACTATTTTGGGTGCCCTATGAAGATGCATTTATCCGCTTTGGGTTCGAGCTTATCAGCCTGAAACTTTCACATAAGCGTCGCAGCCCCAAACTTCTAAGAAATGACAGCTTAGGTTTCTCTAAACCATAGTTCATACGGTGTCATCTCATCGGAAAAACGTGGTGCCCTATTTAAAGTAAATGTGGTTGTCTCTAATGCCTAACCCATAAACTATCGTGGTAATTCGATAAGAGACATCATGGTATGCATCATATCCAATAGGGTGCAGTTATGATGTTCGGACATACCATCACACTATGGTGTTCCAGGCTGTATTAGTTGTGAAACAATTTCCACAATGTCTTAATTCTGTGCCAAACTCGTAATTCAGATATTCATCTCTATGATCATATCATAGATCTTTTATCCTCTTGTCACGATGATCTTTCAACTTCACCCTGAAATTACTTGAACCTTTCAATAATTCAGACTCATGATTCATCAAGTAAATATACTCAAAATCTACTCAAATCATCTGTGAAGTAAGAACATAACGATATCCACTACATGCCTCAGCACTCATTGGACTGCACACATCAAAATGTATTACTTCCAACAAGTTGCTTTCTAGTTCCATTTTACTGAAAATGAGGGTTTCGGTCATCTTGCCCATGTGGTATGATTTGCATGTCTCAAGTGATTCAAAATCAAGTGAGTCCAAACGGTCCATTTGCATGGAGTTTCTGCATGCATATACACCAATAGACATGGTTTGCATGTCTCAAACTTTTCAAAAACGAGTGAGCCCAAAGATCCATCAACATGGAGCTTCTTCATGCGTTTTATACCGATATGACTTACGTGGCAGTGCCACAAGTAGGTGGTACTATCATTACTATCTTATATCTTTTGGCATGAACATGTGTATCACTACGATCGAGATTCAATAAACCATTCATTTTAGGTGTAAGACCATTGAAGGTATCATTCAAATAAACAGAGTAACCATTATTCTCCTTAAATGAATAACCGTATTGCGATAGACATAATCCAATCATGTCTATGCTCAACACAAACACCAATCTTGATGGTAGAGGGAGCGTACGATATTTGATCAACCTTGGAAATACTTCCAACACATATCGTCATCTCACCTTGTAGCTAGTCTCCGTTTATTCCGTAGCTTTTATTTCGAGTTACCAACACTTAGTAACCGAACCGGTATCTAATACCCTGGTGCTACTAGGAGTACTAGTAAAGTACACATTAACACAATGTATATCCAATATACTTCTATCGACCTTTCCAGCCTTCTCATCTACCAAGTATCTAGGGTAATTCTGCTCCAGTGGCTGTTCCCCTTATTACAGAAGCACTTACTCTCGGGTTTGGGTTCAACCTTGGGTTTCTTCACTAGAGCAGTAGCTGAATTGCCGTTTCATGAAGTATCCCTTTTTGCCCTTGCCCTTCTTGAAACTAGTGGTTTCACCAACCATCAACAATTGATGCTCCTTCTTGATTTCTACTTTTGTGGTGTCAAACATCGCGAATATCTCAAGGATCATCATATATGTCCCTGATATATTATAGTTCATCACGAAGCTCTAGCAGCTTGGTGGTAATGACTTCGGAGAAACATCACTATCTCATCTGGAAGATCAACTCCCACTCGATTCAAATGATTGTTGTACTCAGACAATCTGAGCACAAGCTCAACAATTGAGCTTTTCTCCTTAGTTTGCAGGCTAAGAAAATCGTCGGAGGTCTCATACCTCTTGACGTGGGCACGAGCCTGAAATCCCAATTTCAGCCCTCGAAACATCTCATATGTTTCGCGACGTTTCAAAAATGTCTTCGGTGCCTCAACTCTAAACCGTTTAACTGAACTATCACGTAGTTATCAAAAATGTGTATGTCAGATGTTCGCAACATCCACAGACGACGTTCGAGGTTCAGCACACTGAGCGGTACATTAAGGACATAAGCCTTCTATGAAGCAATGAGGACAATCCTCAGTTTACGGACCTAGTCCGCATAATTGCTACTATCAACTTTCAACTAAATTTTCTCTAGGAACATATCTAAACAGTAGAACTAAAGCGCGAGCCATGACATAATTTGCGAAGACCTTTTGACTATGTTCAGGATAATTAAGTTCATCTTATGAACTCCCACTCAGATAGACATCCCTCTAGTCATCTAAGTGATTACATGATCCGAGTCAACTAGGCCGTGTCCGATCATCACGTGAGACGGACTAGTCATCATCGGTGAACATCTTCATGTTGATCATATCTACCATACGACTCATGCTCGACCTTTCGGTCTCTTGTGTTCCGAGGCCATGTCTGTACATGCTAGGCTCGTCAAGTCAACCTAAGTGTTTTGCGTGTGTAAATCTGTCTTACACCCGTTGTATGTGAACGTTAGAATCTATCACACCCGATCATCACGTGGTGCTTCGAAACAACAAACTGTCGCAATGGTGCACAGTTAGGGGGAACACTTTCTTGAAATTATTATGAGGGATCATCTTATTTACTACCGTCGTTCTAAGTAAACAAGATGCAAAAACATGATAAACATCACATGCAATCAAAATAGTGACATGATATGGCCATCATCACTTTGCTCCTTTTGATCTCCATCTTCGGGGCTCCATGATCATCATCGTCACCGGCATGACACCATATCTCCATCATCGTGTCTTCATGAAGTTGTCTCGCCAACTATTACTTCTACCTCTATGGTTACCGGTTAGCAATAAAGTAAAGTAATTACATGACGTTTATGTTGACACGCAGGTCATAAATAAATTAAGACAACTCCTATGGCTCCTGCCGGTTGTCATACTCATCGACATGCAAGTCGTGATTCCTATTACAAGAACATGATCAATCTCATACATCACATATCATTCATCACATTCTTCTTGGCCATATCACATCACATAGCATACCCTGCAAAAACAAGTTAGACGTCCTCTAATTGTTGTTTGCATGTTTTATGTGGCTGCTATGGGTTTCTAGTAAGAACGTTTCTTACCTACGCAAAACCACAACGTGATATGCCAATTGCTATTTACCCTTCATAAGGACCCTTTTCATCGAATCCGTTCCGACTAAAGTGGGAGAGACAGACACCCGCTAGCCACCTTATGCAACTAGTTCATGTCAGTCGGCGGAACCAGTCTCACGTAAGAGTACGTGTAAGGTCGGTCCGGGCCGCTTCATCCCACAATACCGTCGAAACAAGATTGGACTAGTAACGGTAAGCATATTGAACAAAATCAACGCCCACAACTACTTTGTGTTCTACTCGTGCATAGAATCTACGCAATAGACCTAGCTCATGATGCCACTGTTGGGGAACGTAGCAGAAATTCAAAATTTTCCTACGTGTCACCAAGATCTATCTATGGAGAAACCAGCAACGAGGGGAAGGAGAGTGCATCTACATACCCTTGTAGATCTCTATGCGGAAGCGTTCAAGAGAACGGTTTGAAGGAGTCGTACTCATCGTGATCCAAATCACCGGAGATCCTAGTGCCGAACGGACGGCACCTCCGCGTTCAACACACGTACAGCCCGGTGACGTCTCCCATGCCTTGATCCAGCAAGGAGAGAGGGAGAGGTTGAGGAAGACTCCATCCAGCAGCAGCACAACGGCGTGGTGGTGGTGGAGGAGCATGGTGATCCAGCAGGGTTTCGCCAAGCACCGCGAGATACGAGGAGAAAGAGAGGTAGGGCTGCGCCAGGGAGAGGTCAGAAACTCGTTTATTGGCAGCCCCAAAGACCTCAACTATATATAGGGGAGAGGGAGGGGGCTGCGCCCCACCTAGGGTTCCACCCTAGGGGCGGCGGCCAGCCCAGATCCCATCTGGGTGGCGGCTAGGGGAGGGGGAGAGGGAGGCGCACCAGGCATGGGCCCTAAGGCCCATCTGCCCTTAGGGTTTGCCCCCCTCCTCCCCTTAGGCGCCTTGGGCCCTTGTGGGGGGGCGCACCAGCCCACCTGGGGCTGGTCCCCTCCCACACTTGGCCCATGCAGCCCTCCGGGGCTTGTGGCCCCACTTGGTGGACCCCCGGGACCCTCTCGGTGGTCCCGGTACGTTACCGATAAACCCCGAAACTTTTCCGATGACCAAAACAGGACTTACCATATATAAATCTTTACCTCGTACCATTCCGGAACTCCTCGTGACGTCCGGGATCTCATCCGGGACTCCAAACAACATTCGGTAACCACGTATATCTATTCCCTATAACCCTAGCGTCATCGAACCTTAAGTGTGTAGACCCTACGGGTTCGGGAACCATGCAGACATGACCGAGACGTTCTCCGGTCAATAACCAACAGCGGGATCTGGATACCCATGTTGGTTCCCACATGTTCCACGATGATCTCATCGGATGAACCACGATGTCGAGGATTCGATCAATCCCGTATACAATTCCCTTTGTCTATCGGTATTGTACTTGCCCGAGATTCGATCGTCGGTATCCCGATACCTTGTTCAATCTCGTTACCGGCAAGTCTCTTTACTCGTTCCGTAACACATCATCCCATGATCAACTCCTTGATCACATTGTGCACATTATGATGATGTCCTACCGAGTGGGCCTAGAGATACCTCTCCGTCACACGGAGTGACAAATCCCAGTCTCGATTCATGCCAGCCCAACAGACACTTTCGGAGATACCTGTAGTGTACCTTTATAGCCACCCAGTTACGTTGTGACGTTTGGCACACCCAAAGTATTCCTACGGTATCCGGGAGTTGCACAATCTCATGGTCTAAGGAAATGATACTTGACATTAGAAAAGCTTTAGCATACGAACTACACGATCTTTGTGCTAGGCTTAGGATTGGGTCTTGTCCATCACATCATTCTCCCAATGATGTGATCCCGTTATCAACGACATCCAATGTCCATGGTCAGGAAACCGTAACCATCTATTGATCAATGAGCTAGTCAACTAGAGGCTTACTAGGGACATGGTGTTGTCTATGTATCCACACATGTATCTGAGTTTCCTATCAATACAATTCTAGCATGGATAATAAACGATTATCATGAACAAGGAAATATAATAATAACCAATTTATTATTGCCTCTAGGGCATATTTCTAATAGATTTAACCAAAAATCTAGAGATGCAACCACCATTCCCCCTAAGAAGCAAGATCTGAAAACAAGACAAAGGGAGAGAAGGAACGGGGGCAATACCGGCATCCATGGCAAGAGAACGAGGTGGGGATCGACTCCACCGAAGGAAACGGAGAGGGATGCCCCGGAGACGAAGATCCGCCGGAGCCCTCCCGCGGCGTGGCGAGGCTGGAGAGAGAGGAAGAGGAACAAGGGGGCAAAGTGAATGGGTATGGGGGAGAAGAAACCTCCCCCTGCCCCGATATAACCTCCTGGTCCCGTCCCTGAGCGGTAGTACCACGCTGGGGGTGGTAGTACCGCTTATAAGCGGTAGTACCATGCGCCAGCAGCGGTAGTACCGCCTAGCACGCCACGGCAACCAAACAACAAGGCCTAGCTCAAAAAAAAGAAAAAGAAAAAGGCAAGAAAAGAGAGCACACCAGCAAATGACCAAGACACACCTCTTTAGGAGAGGGCGGTGGCCGAGGCCACCTGTGTTTGAGTCAAGAGGTATGGCGCCGCAAAGATTTTAACCTTGGGCCCATGACCAAAACTCGTCTTTGAAACACAAGTACCATCAACAATGGCTAAAGTGAAAGACTTGATCAATTTATGCATAATGGGGGGAGGAAGAGTTCATTTAGAGAACAACACTCCCCCTATGTCCATGCCTACACCTAAACAAGACAACAAATTGAGTGTGGTAGGGTGTGCAAGGGTTCAAGCCACATTGCTCGAATCAATGATATTTAGCTCATGCCTTAACTCGCAAAATCTTGCTTCATCCAAGGGCTTCGTGAAAATATCTGCAAGGTTGTCATGAGTGTTGACATAGTTGAGCTCGATCTCTCCTCGCCTAATGTGATCCCGGATGAAGTGATACCGAATCTCAATATGCTTCGTCTTGAAGTGTTGCACCGGGTTGAGAGAAATCTTGATGGCACTTTCATTGTCACACCAAAGAGGCACTTTGTCACAAGTGACACCGTAATCCTTTAAAGTTTGCCTCATCCATAGGAGTTGTGCACAACAACTACCGGCTGCTACATACTCCGCCTCGGTGGACGAGAGAGACACACAACTTTGCTTTTTGGAAGACCAACTTACCAAAGAGTAACCAAGGAATTGGCATCCTCCGGAAGTGGACTTGCTATCCACTTTGTCTCCCGCCCAATCGGAATTCGAGTACCCTACAAGCTTGAAGTTTGATCCTCTTGGGTACCATAAGCCAAAGTTTGGGGTATGAGCCAAATATTGAAAGATTCGTTTGACCGCCACATAGTGACTTTCCTTAGGTGCGGCTTGAAACCGTGCACAAATTCCCACACTCAACATGATATCCGGTCTAGATGCACAAAGGTAAAGCAAGGATCCAATCATGGAGCGATATACCTTTTGATCCACCGCTTTACCATTGGGATCTATGTCAAGTTGGCACTTGGTGGGCATTGGAGTGGAAGCCGGCTTGACATCACTTAGCTTGAATCTTTTGAGCATGTCTTGAGTGTATTTGGCTTGATTGATGAAGGTTCCTTCTCTTCTTTGCTTCACTTCGAACCCTAGAAAGAACTTCAACTCTCCCGTGGAAGACATCTCGAACTTTGAGGTCATGAGAGCGGCAAATTCCTCATTGAAAGCTTTGTTAGGGGAACCAAAGATGATATCATCAACATATAATTGGCACACAAACAACTCCCCTTTGACCTTGTTAGTAAAAAGAGTGGGGTCGATTAGCCCAACTTCAAAACCACGGTCTTGTAACAACTCGGTAAGGTGGTCGTACCACGCATGTGGGGCTTGTTTAAGGCCATAGAGTGCCTTATCGAGTTGATACACATGATCGGGAAATTAGGGATCCTCGAACCCGGGGGGTTGCTTGACATAAACCAATTCATTAATGGGACCATTAAGAAAAGCACTCTTCACATCCATTTGTTGTAACTTAAAGTTATGATGAGAAGCATAAGCAATCAACATGCGAATAGATTCAAGACGAGCAACGGGAGCAAAGGTTTCACCGTAGTCGATACCCTCGACTTGGGAGTAGCCTTGTGCTACCAAACGAGCCTTGTTGCGAATGATAATCCCATGGGCATCTTGCTTGTTCTTAAATATCCACTTGGTTCCAATGACATTGTGATTCCCCGTCGGTCTTGGCACCAATCTCCACACTTTGTTGCGCTCGAAGTTGTTGAGTTCTTCATGCATGGCATTGAGCCAATCCGGATCTTCTAGCGCCTCATAGACCTTGTGGGGTTCCACACAAGAGACAAACACGTGATGCTCACAATAATTTGCTAATTGTCTACGAGTGCTTACCCCCTTTCTTAAGCTTCCAAGCACATTCGTCATGAGATGATCCTTGGTGGAGAGCTTGGAAGCAACCTTGGCGGCACGACGCTCTAATTCCTCCTCGAGGGTGAGACGAGGAGTGGTCACTTGATCATCTTGAGCGTTGTCTTGGGCTTGTTCTTGTTCTTGAACTTGCTCGAAGGAGAGAACTTGACCTTGGGCATCACTTGATGTGTCAACACCGTCTTGAGCGTGATCTTGCCCTTGGTCATGTTCTTGAGGATGAGGGCCTTCATGTTGTTCTTCGGAAGCGTGTGGGCCTTGGGTTGGTGATGGCTCCACTTGAGTGGAGCTTTGTCCTTCTCCTTCGGCCACAAGGGGTTCCTCAATGGGTAGGATAAATCCAACACCCATTCTTCTTATGGCTTGGGGAGGAATTTCATCACCTACATCACAAGTGCCACTTTGCTCCACTTGGGAGCCGTTATTCTCATCAAACTCCATGTTACACATCTCCTCAATAAGTCCCGTGGATTTACTGAGGACACGGTAAGCATGAGAGTTTGTAGCATAACCAACAAATATGCCCTCATAAGCTCTAGCCTCAAATTTAGACAGCCGAACACCTTTCTTGAGAATGAAACACTTACACCCGAATACCCGGAAGTACTTGAGGTTGGGCTTGTTACCGGTGAGTATCTCATATGGAGTCTTGTTCAAGCCCTTGCGGAGGTAGAGCCGATTGGATGCATGACACGCGGTGTTGATGGCTTCGGCCCAAAAGTTGTACGGAGACTTGAACTCCGCCATCATGGTCCTTGCCGCATCCATCAACGTCCGGTTCTTCCTCTCCGCAACACCATTTTGTTGAGGGGTGTAAGGTGCGGAATATTGATGCTTGATCCCCTCATCACTAAGAAACTCATCCAAGGTGTAGTTCTTGAACTCGGTGCTGTTGTCACTTCTTATTGTCAAGATCTTTGCATTGTGTTGACGTTGTGCTTCATTTGCAAAGTCAATGACGGTTTGTTGGGTCTCGCTCTTCCTCTTGAAGAAATACACCCACGTGTATCTTGAGTATGTTGGAGAACGTTGCAGAAAACAAAAAATTTCCTACGGTTTCACCAAGATCCATCTATGAGTTCATCTAGCAACGAGTGATCGGATTGCATCTACATACCTTTGTAGATCACGCGCGGAAGCATTCAAAGAACGGGGATGAGGAAGTCGTACTCGACGTGATCCAAATCACCGGAGATCCTAGCGCCGAACGGAGGGCACCTCCGCGTTCAACACACGTACGGTCAGCGTGACGTCTCCTCCTTCTTGATCCAGCAAGGGGGAAGGAGAGGTTGATGAAGATCCAGCAGCACGACGGCGTGGTGGTGGATGCACGGGTCACCGCAGCAGGGCTTCGCAGTTCTACTACGAGAGGGAGAGGTGTTGCAGGGGAGAGGGAGGCGCCAAGGCTCAAGGGTGCGGCTGCCCCCTCCCTCCCCCCCTTTATATAGGCCCCCTAGGGGGTGCGCCGGCCCTAGGAGATGGGATCTCCTAGGGGGGGCGGCGGCCAAGGGGTGGAGTGCCCCCCAAGCCAGGTGGGCCGCCCCCCACCCTAGGGTTCCCAACCCTAGGCGCATGGGGTGGGCCAAGGGGGGTGCACCAGCCCACTACGGGCTGGTTCCCCTCCCCACTTTGGCCCATGGGGCCCTCCGGGATGGGTGGCCCCACCCGGTGGACCCCCGGGACCCTTCCGGTGGTCCCGGTACAATACCGGTGACCCCCGAAACTCTCCCGATGGTCGAAACTGCACTTCCTATATATAATTCTTCACCTCCGGACCATTCCGGAACTCCTCGTGACGTCCAGGATCTCATCTGGGACTCCGGACAACTTTCGGGTTACTGCATATTCATATCTCTACAACCCTAGCGTCACCGAACCTTAAGTGTGTAGACCCTACGGGTTCGGGAGACATGTAGACATGACCGAGATTGCCCACCGGTCAATAACCAACAGCGGGATCTGGATACCCATGTTGGCTCCCACATGCTCCTCGATGATCTCATCGGATGAACCACGATGTCGAGGATTCAAGCAACCCCGTATACAATTCCCTTTGTCAATCGGTACGTTACTTGCCCGAGATTCGATCGTCGGTATCCCAATACCTCGTTCAATCTCGTTACCGGCAAGTCACTTTACTCGTACCGTAATGCATGATCCCGTGACCAGACACTTGGTCACTTTGAGCTCATTGTGATGATGCATTACCGAGTGGGCCCAGAGATACCTCTCCGTCATATGGAGTGACAAATCCCAGTCTTGATCCGTGTCAACCCAACAGACACTTTCGGAGATACCCGTAGTATACCTTTATAGTCACCCAGTTACGTTGTGACGTTTGGTACACCCAAAGCACTCCTACGGTATCCGGGAGTTACACGATCTCATGTTCTAAGGAAAAGATACTTGACATTGGAAAAACTCTAGCAAACGAACTATACGATCTTGTGCTATGTTTAGGATTTGGGTCTTGTCCATCACATCATTCTCCTAATGATGTGATCCCGTTATCAATGACATCCCCATGTCCATAGCCAGGAAACCATGACTATCTGTTGATCAACGAGCTAGTCAACTAGAGGCTCACTAGGGACACATTGTGGTCTATGTATTCACACATGTATTACGATTTCCGGATAATACAATTAAAGCATGAATAATAGACAATTATCATGAACAAGGAAATATAATAATCATTTTATTATTGCCTCTAGGGCATATTTCCAACAGTCTCCCATTTGCACTAGAGTCAATCATCTAGTTACATTGTGATGAATCGAACACCCATGGAATTCTGGTGTTGATCATGTTTTACTCTAGGGAGAGGTTTAGTCAACGGATCTGCTACATTCAGGTCTGTATGTACTTTACAAATCTCTATGTCTCCATTTTGAACACTTTCACGAATGGAGTTGAAGCGACGCTTGATATGCCTGGTCTTCCTGTGAAACCTGGGCTCCTTGGCAAGGGCAATAGCTCCAGTGTTGTCACAGAAGAGAGTCATCGGGCCCGACGCATTGGGTATGACTCCTAGGTCGGTAATGAACTCCTTCACCCAGACTGCTTCGTGTGCTGCCTCCGAGGCTGCCATGTACTCCGCTTCACATGTAGATCCCGCCACAATGCTTTGCTTGCAACTGCACCAGCTTACTGCCCCACCATTCAAAATATACACGTATCCGGTTTGTGACTTAGAGTCATCCAGATCTGTGTCGAAGCTAGCGTCGACGTAACCCTTTACGACGAGCTCTTCGTCACCTCCATAAACGAGAAACATTTCCTTAGTCCTTTTCAGGTACTTCAGGATATTCTTGACCGCTGTCCAGTGTTCCTTGCCGGGATTACTTTGGTACCTACCTACCAAACTTACGGCAAGGTTTACATCAGGTGTGGTACACAGCATGGCATACATAATAGAACCTATGGCTGAGGCATAGGGGATGACACTCATCTCTTCTATATCTTCTGCCGTGGTCGGACATTGAGCTGAGCTCAATTTCACACCTTGCAACACAGGCAAGAACCCCTTCTTAGACTGATCCATATTGAACTTCTTCAATATCTTATCAAGGTATGTGCTTTGTGAAAGACCTATGAGGCGTCTTGATCTATCTCTATAGATCTTGATGCCTAATATATAAGCAGCTTCTCCAAGGTCCTTCATTGAAAAACTCTTATTCAAGTAGGCCTTAATGCTGTCCAAAAGCTCTATATCATTTCCCATCAAAAGTATGTCATCTACATATAATATGAGAAATGCTACAGAGCTCCCACTCACTTTCTTGTAAACGCAGACTTCTCCATAAGTCTGCATAAACCCAAACGCTTTGATCATCTCATCAAAGCGAATGTTCCAACTCCGAGATGCTTGCACCAGCCCATAAATCGAGCGTTGGAGCTTGCACACCTTGTCAGCATTCTTAGGATCGACAAAACCTTCCGGCTGCATCATATACAGTTCTTCCATAAGATAACCGTTAAGGAATGCCGTTTTGACGTCCATCTGCCATATCTCATAATCATAGTATGCGGCAATTGCTAACATGATTCGGACGGACTTCAGCTTTGCCACGGGAGAGAATGTCTCATCGTAGTCAACCCCTTGAACTTGTCGATAACCCTTAGCAACAAGCCTAGCTTTATAGATGGTCACATTACCATCTGAAGGAAATATGCCCTAGAGGCAATAATAAAGTTATTATTTATTTCCTTATATCATGATAAATGTTTATTATTCATGCTAGAATTGTATTCACCGGAAACATAATACATGTGTGAATACATAGACAAACAGAGTGTCACTAGTATGCCTCTACTTGACTAGCTCATTAATCAAAGATGGTTATGTTTCCTAACCATAGACAAAATAGTTGTTATTTGATTAATGGGATCACATCATTAGTTGAATGATCTGATTGACATGACCCATTCCATTAGCTTAGCACCCGATCGTTTAGTATGTTGCTATTGCTTTCTTCATGACTTATACATGTTCCTATGACTATGAGATTATGCAACTCCCGTTTACCGGAGGAACACTTTGGGTGCTACCAAACGTCACAACGTAACTGGGTGATTATAAAGGAGTACTACAGGTGTCTCCAAAGGTAGATGTTGGGTTGGCGTATTTCGAGATTAGGATTTGTCACTCTGATTGTCGGAGAGGTATCTCTGGGCCCTCTCGGTAATGCACATCACTTAAGCCTTGCAAGCATTGCAACTAAATGAGTTAGTTGCGGGATGATGTATTACAGAACGAGTAAAGAGACTTGCCGGCAACGAGATTGAACTAGGTATTGGAATACCGACGATCGAATCTCGGGCAAGTAACATACCGATGACAAAGGGAACGACGTATGTTGTTATGCGGTCTGACCGATAAAGATCTTCATAGAATATGTAGGAGATAATATGGGCATCCAGGTCCCGCTATTGGTTATTGACTGGAGACATGTCTCGGTCATGTCTACATTGTTCTCGAACCCGTAGGGTCCGCACGCTTAAGGTTACGATGACAGTTATATTATGAGCTTATGCATTTTGATGTACCGAAGGTTGTTCGGAGTCCTGGATGTGATCATGGACATGACGAGGAGTCTCGAAATGGTCAAGACGTAAAGATTGATATATTGGAAGCCTATATTTGGACATCGGAATCGTTCCGGGTGAAATCGGCATTTTTCCGGAGTACTGGGGGGTTACCGGAACCCCCCCCCCCAGGGGTTTATTGGGCATACATGGGCCTTAAGGGAGAAGAGAGAAGGAGGCAAGAGGTGGCCGCGCGCCCCTCCCCTTCCTAGTCCGAATAGGACAAGGGAAGGGGGGCGGCGCCCCCCCCTTTCCTTCCTCTCTTCCACCTTTTTCCCCTCTCTCCTTGTCCAACTAGGAGTCCTACTCCCGGTGGGAGTAGGACTCCCCCTTGGCGCGCCCACCTTGGCCGGCCGCCCCCTCTCCCTGGCTCCTTTATATACTGAGGCAAGGGGCACCCTAGAACACACAAGTTGATCCTCGGGATCGTTCCTTAGCCGTGTGCGGTGCCCCCTGCCACCATATTCCACCTCGCTCATATCGTTGTAGTGCTTAGGCGAAGCCCTGCGCCGGTAGAACATCATCATTGTCACCACGCCGTTGTGCTGACGGAACTCATCCCCGAAGCTTTGCTGGATCGGAGCCTGGGGAGCGTCATCGAGCTGTACGTGTGCTAAGAACTCGGAGGTGCCTGAGTAACGGTGCTTGGATCGGTCGGATCGGGAAGAAGACGTACGACTACTTCCTCTACGTTGTGTCAACGCTTCCGTTGTCGATCTACTAGGTATGTAGATCACACTCCCCCCCTCTCGTTGCTATGCATCACCATGATCTTGCGTGTGCGTAGGAATTTTTTTGAAATTACTACGTTCCCCAAAAGTGGCATCCGAGCCTAGGTTTTATGGTTTGATGTTATATGCACGAGTAGAACACAAGTGAGTTGTGGGCGATATAAGTCATACTGCCTACCAGCATGTCATACTTGGTTCGGCGGTATTGTTGGACGAGACGACCCGGACCGACATTACGCGTACGCTTACGCGAGACCGGTTCTCCCAACGTGCTTTGCACATAGGTGGCTTGTGGGTGACAGTCTCTCCAACTTTAGTTGAACCGAATGTGGCTACGCCCGGTCCTTGTCAAAGTTAAAACGGAGTCAAATTGACAAACTATCGTTGTGGTTTTGATGCACAGGTGAGATTGGTTCTTACTTAAGCCCGTAGCAGCCACGTAAAACTTGCAACAACAAAATAGAGGACGTCTAACTTGTTTTTGCAGGGCATGTTGTGATGTGATATGGTCAAGGCATGATGCTAAATTTTATTGTATGAGATGATCATGTTTTGTAACCGAGTTATCGGCAACTAGCAGGAGCCATATGGTTGTCGCTTTATTGTATGCAATGCAATCGCGATGTAATGCTTTACTTTATCACTAAGCGGTAGCGATAGTCGTGGAAGCATAAGATTGGCGAGACGACAACGATGCTACGATGGAGATCAAGGTGTCGCGCCGGTGACGATGGTGATCATGACGGTGCTTCGGAGATGGAGATCACAGGCACAAGATGATGATGGCCATATCATATCACTTATATTGATTGCATGTGATGTTTATCTTTTATGCATCTTATCTTGCTTTGATTGACGGTAGCATTATAAGATGATCTCTCACTAAATTATCAAGAAGTGTTCTCCATGAGTATGCACCGTTGCCAAAGTTTGTCGTGCCCAGACACCACGTGATGATCGGGTGTGATAAGCTCTACGTCCATCTACAATGGGTGCAAGCCAGTTTTGCACACGCAGAATACTCGGGTTATACTTGACGAGCCTAGCATATGCAGATATGGCCTCGGAACACGGAGACCGAAAGGTCGAGCGTGAATCATATAGTAGATATGATCAACATAATGATGTTCACCAATGAAACTACTCCATCTCACGTGATGATCGGACATGGTTTAGTTGATTTGGATCACGTGATCACTTAGAGGATTAGAGGGATGTCTATCTAAGTGGGAGTTCTTTAACTAAATTAACTGAACTTAAATTTATCATGAAACTTAGTACCTGATAAGTATCTTGCTCATTTATGCTAGTTTGTAGATAGATGGCTCGTGCTGTTGTTCCGTTGAATTTTAATGCGTTCCTTGAGAAAGCAAAGTTGAAAGATAATGGTAGCAATTACACGGACTGGGTCCGTAACTTGAGGATTATCCTCATTGCTGCACAGAAGAATTATGTCCTGGAAGCACCGCTGGGTGCCAGGCCTGCTGCTGGAGCAACACCAGATGTTATGAACGTCTGGCAGAGCAAAGCTGATGACTACTCGATAGTTCAGTGTGCCATGCTTTACGGCTTAGAATCGGGACTTCAACGACGTTTTGAACGTCATGGAGCATATGAGATGTTCCAGGAGTTGAAGTTAATATTTCAAGCAAATGCCCGGATTGAGAGATATGAAGTCTCCAATAAGTTCTACAGCTGCAAGATGGAGGAGAACAGTTCTGTTAGTGAGCATATACTCAAAATGTCTGGGTATAATAATCACTTGATTCAATTGGGAGTTAATCTTCCAGATGATTGCGTCATTGACAGAATTCTCCAATCACCGCCACCAAGCTACAAGAGCTTCGTGATGAACTATAATATGCAAGGGATGAATAAGACTATTCCCGAGCTCTTCGCAATGCTGAAAGCTGCGGAGGTAGAAATCAAAAAGGAGCATCAAGTGTTGATGGTCAACAAGACCACTAGTTTCAAGAAAAAGGGCAAAGGGAAGAAGAATGGGAACTTAAAGAAGAACGGCAAACAAGTTGCTGCTCAAGAGAAGAAACCCAAGTCTGGACCTAAGCCTGAAACTGAGTGCTTCTACTGCAAGCAGACTGGTCACTGGAAGCGGAACTGCCCCAAGTATTTGGCGGATAAGAAGGATGGCAAGGTGAACAAAGGTATATGTGATATACATGTTATTGATGTGTACCTTACTAGAGCTCACAGTAGTACCTGGGTATTTGATACTGGTTCTGTTGCTAATATTTGCAACTCAAAACAGGGACTACGGATTAAGCAAACACTGGCAAAGGACGAGGTGACGATGCGCGTGGGAAATGGTTCCAAAGTTGATGTGATCGCGGTTGGCACGCTACCTCTACATCTACCTTCGGGATTAGTATTAGACCTAAATAATTGTTATTTGGTGCCTGCGTTGAGCATGAACATTATATCTGGATCTTGTTTGATGCGAGACGGTTATTCATTTAAATCAGAGAATAATGGTTGTTCTATTTATATGAGTAATATCTTTTATGGTCATGCACCTTTGAAGAGTGGTCTATTTTTGATAAATCTCGATAGTAGTGATACACGTATTCTTAATGTTGAAGCCAAAAGATGCAGAGTTGATAATGATAGTGCAACTTATTTGTGGCACTGCCGTTTAGGTCATATCGGTGTAAAACGCATGAAGAAACTCCATACTGATGGGCTTTTGGAACCACTTGATTATGAATCACTTGGTACTTGCGAACCGTGCCTCATGGGCAAGATGATTAAAACACCGTTCTCCGGTACTATGGAGAGAGCAAAAGATTTGTTGGAAATCATACATACAGATGTATGTGGCCGATGAATATTGAGGCTCGTGGCAGATATTGTTATTTTCTCACCTTCACAGATGATTTAAGCAGATATGGGTATATCTACTTAATGAAACATAAGTCTGGAACATTTGAAAAGTTCAAAGAATTTCAGAGTGAAGTTGAAAATCATCGTAACAAGAAAATAAAGTTTCTATGATCTGATCGTGGAGGAGAATATTTGAGTTACGAGTTTGGTGTACATTTGAAAAATTGTGGAATAGTTTCGCAACTCACGCCACCCGGAACACCACAGCGTAATGGTGTGTCCGAACGTCGTAATCGTACTTTATTAGATATGGTGCGATCTATGATGTCTCTTACAGATTTACCGCTATAGTTTTGGGGTTATGCTCTAGAGACGGCCGCATTCACGTTAAATAGGGCACCATCAAAATCCGTTGAGACGACGCCTTATGAACTATGGTTTGGCAAGAAATCAAAGTTGTCGTTTCTTAAAGTTTGGGGCTGCGATGCTTATGTGAAAAAGCTTCAACCTGATAAGCTCGAACCCAAATCGGAGAAATGTGTCTTCATAGGATACCCAAAGGAGACTGTTGGGTACACCTTTTATCACAGATCCGAAGGCAAGACATTCGTTGCTAAGAATGGATCCTTTCTAGAGAAGGAGTTTCTCTCGAAAGAAGTGAGTGGGAGGAAAGTAGAACTTGACGAGGTAACTGTACCTGCTCCCTTATTGGAAAGTAGTACATCACAGAAAACTGTTTCAGTGACACCTACACCAGTTAGTGAGGAAGCTAATGATGATGATCATGAAACTTTAGATCAAGATACTACTGAACCTCGTAGATCAACCAGAGTGAGATCCGCACCAGAGTGGTACGGTAATCCTGTTCTGGAAGTCATGCTACTAGATCATGATGAACCTATGAACTATGAAGAAGCGATGGTGAGCCCAGATTCCGCAAAATGGCTTGAAGCCATGAAATCTGAGATGGGATCCATGTATGAGAACAAAGTATGGCCTTTGGTTGACTTGCCCGATGATCGGCAAGCAATTGAGAATAAATGGATCTTCAAGAAGAAGACTGACGCTGATGGTAATATTACTGTCTATAAAGCTCGACTTGTCGCAAAAGGTTTTCGACAAGTTCAAGGGATTGACTACGATGAGACCTTCTCACCCGTAGCGATGCTTAAGTCTGTCCGAATCATGTTAGCAATTGCCGCATTTTATGATTATGAAATTTGGTAGATGGATGTCAAAACTGCATTCCTGAATGGATTTCTGGAAGAAGAGTTGTATATGATGCAACCAGAAGGTTTTGTCGATCCAAAGGGAGCTAACAAAGTATGCAAGCTCCAGCGATCCATTTATGGACTGGTGCAAGCCTCTCGGAGTTGGAATAAACGCTTTGATAGTGTGATCAAAGCATTTGGTTTTATACAGACTTTTGGAGAAGCCTGTATTTACAAGAAAGTGAGTGGGAGCTCTGTAGCATTTCTGATTTTATATGTAGATGACATATTACTGATTGGAAATGATATAGAATTTCTGGATAGCATAAAGGGATACTTGAATAAGAGTTTTTCAATGAAAGACCTCGGTGAAGTTGCTTACATATTAGGCATTAAGATCTATAGAGATAGATCAAGACGCTTAATTGGACTTTCACAAACCACGTACCTTGACAAAATTTTGAAAAAGTTCAAAATGGATCAAGCAAAGAAAGGGTTCTTGCCTGTGTTACAAGGTGTGGAGTTGAGTAAGACTCAATGCCCGACCACTGCAGAAGATAGAGAGAATATGAAAGATGTTCCCTATGCATCAGCCATAGGATCTATCATGTATGCAATGCTGTGTACCAGACCTGATGTGTGCCTTGCTATAAGTCTAGCAGGGAGGTACCAAAGTAATCCAGGAGTGGATCACTGGACAGCGGTTAAGAACATCCTGAAATACCTGAAAAGGACTAAGGATATGCTTCTCGTATATGGAGGTGACAAAGAGCTCATCGTAAAAGGTTACGTTGATGCAAGCTTTGACACTGATCCGGACGATTCTAAATCGCAAACCAGATACGTGTTTACATTAAACGGTGGGGCTGTAAGTTGGTGCAGTTCTAAACAAAGCGTTGTAGCGGGATCTACATGTGAAGCGGAATACATAGCTGCTTCGGAAGCAGCAAATGAAGGAGTCTGGATGAAGGAGTTCATATCCGATCTAGGTGTCATACCTAGTGCATCGGGTCCAATGAAAAATCTTTTGTGACAATACTGGTGCAATTGCCTTGGCAAAAGAATCCAGATTTCACAAGAGAACCAAGCACATCAAGAGACGCTTCAATTCCATCTGGGATCTAGTCCAGGTGGGAGACATAGAGATTTGCAAGATACATACGGATCTGAATGTTGCAGACCCGTTGACTAAGCCTCTTCCACGAGCAAAACATGATCAGCACCAAGGCTCCATGGGTGTTAGAATCATTACTGTGTAATCTAGATTATTGACTCTAGTGCAAGTGGGAGACTGAAGGAAATATGCCCTAGAGGCAATAATAAAGTTATTATTTATTTCCTTATATCATGATAAATGTTTATTATTCATGCTAGAATTGTATTAACCGGAAACATAATACATGTGTGAATACATAGACAAACAGAGTGTCACTAGTATGCCTCTACTTGACTAGCTCATTAATCAAAGATGGTTATGTTTCCTAACCATAGACAAAATAGTTGTTATTTGATTAATGGGATCACATCATTAGTTGAATGATCTGATTGACATGACCCATTCCATTAGCTTAGCACCCGATCGTTTAGTATGTTGCTATTGCTTTCTTCATGACTTATACATGTTCCTATGACTATGAGATTATGCAACTCCCGTTTACCGGAGGAACACTTTGGGTGCTACCAAACGTCACAACGTAACTGGGTGATTATAAAGGAGTACTACAGGTGTCTCCAAAGGTAGATGTTGGGTTGGCGTATTTCGAGATTAGGATTTGTCACTCCGATTGTCGGAGAGGTATCTCTGGGCCCTCTCGGTAATGCACATCACTTAAGCCTTGCAAGCATTGCAACTAAATGAGTTAGTTGCGGGATGATGTATTATAGAACGAGTAAAGAGACTTGCCGGCAACGAGATTGAACTAGGTATTGGAATACCGACGATAGAATCTCGGGCAAGTAACATACCGATGACAAAGGGAACGACGTATGTTGTTATGCGGTCTGACCGATAAAGATCTTCGTAGAATATGTAGGAGCCAATATGGGCATCCAGGTCCCGCTATTGGTTATTGACTGGAGACATGTCTCGGTCATGTCTACATTGTTCTCGAACTCGTAGGGTCCGCACGCTTAAGGTTACGATGACAGTTATATTATGACTTTATGCATTTTGATGTACCGAATGTTGTTCGGAGTCCCAGATTTGATCACGGACATGACGAGGAGTCTCGAAATGGTCGAGACGTAAAGATTGATATATTGGAAGCCTATATTTGGACATCGGAATCGTTCCGGGTGAAATCGGCATTTTTCCGGAGTACCGGGGGGTTACCGGAACCCCCCGGGGGTTTATTGGGCCTACATGGGCCTTAAGGGAGAAGAGAGAAGGAGGCAAGAGGTGGCCGCGCGCCCGTCCCCTTCCTAGTCCGAATAGGACAAGGGAAGGGGGGCGGCGCCCCCCCCTTTCCTTCCTCTCTTCCACCTTTTTCCCCTCTCTCCTTGTCCAACTAGGAGTCCTACTCCCGGTGGGAGTAGGACTCCCCCTTGGCGCGCCCACCTTGGCCGGCCGCCCCCTCTCCCTGGCTCCTTTATATACTGAGGCAAGGGGCACCCTAGAACACACAAGTTGATCCTCGTGATCGTTCCTTAGCCGTGTGCGGTGCCCCCTGCCACCATATTCCACCTCGGTCATATCGTTGTAGTGCTTAGGCGAAGCCCTACGCCGGTAGAACATCATCATTGTCACCACGCCGTTGTGCTGACGGAACTCATCCCTAAAGCTTTGCTGGATCGGAGCCCGGGGAGCGTCATCGAGTTGTACGTGTGCTAAGAACTCGGAGGTGCCGGAGTAACGGTGCTTGGATCGGTCGGATCGGGAAGAAGACGTGCGACTACTTCCTCTACGTTGTGTCAACGCTTCCGTTGTCGATCTACTAGGTATGTAGATCACACTCCCCCCCTCTCGTTGCTATGCATCACCATGATCTTGCGTGTGCGTAGGAATTTTTTTGAAATTACTACGTTCCCCAACAGTGGCATCCGAGCCTAGGTTTTATGGTTTGATGTTATATGCACGAGTAGAACACAAGTGAGTTGTGGGCGATATAAGTCATACTGCCTACCAGCATGTCATACTTGGTTCGGCGGTATTGTTGGACGAGACGACCCGGACCGACATTACGCGTACGCTTACGCGAGACCGGTTCTCCCAACGTGCTTTGCACATAGGTGGCTTGCGGGCGACAGTCTCTCCAACTTTAGTTGAACCGAGTGTGGCTACGCCCGGTCCTTGCGAAAGTTAAAACGGAGTCAAATTGACAAACTATCGTTGTGGTTTTGATGCGCAGGTGAGATTGGTTCTTACTTAAGCCCGTAGCAGCCACATAAAACTTGCAACAACAAAGTAGAGGACGTCTAACTTGTTTTTGCAGGGCATGTTGTGATGTGATATGGTCAAGGCATGATGCTAAATTTTATTGTATGAGATGATCATGTTTTGTAACCGAGTTATCGGCAACTAGCAGGAGCCATATGGTTGTCGCTTTATTGTATGCAATGCAATCACGATGTAATGCTTTACTTTATCACTAAGCGGTAGCGATAGTCGTGGAAGCATAAGATTGGCGAGACGACAACGATGCTACGATGGAGATCAAGGTGTCGCGCCGGTGACGATGGTGATCATGATGGTGCTTCGGAGATGGAGATCACAGGCACAAGATGATGATGGCCATATCATATCACTTATATTGATTGCATGTGATGTTTATCTTTTATGCATCTTATCTTGCTTTGATTGACGGTAGCATTATAAGATGATCTCTCACTAAATTATCAAGAAGTGTTCTCCCTGAGTATGCACCGTTGCCAAAGTTCGTCGTGCCCAGACACCACGTGATGATCGGGTGTGATAAGCTCTACGTCCATCTACAATGGGTGAAAGCCAGTTTTGCACACGCAGAATACTCGGGTTATACTTGACGAGCCTAGCATATACAGATATGGCCTCGGAACACGGAGACCGAAAGGTCGAGCGTGAATCATATAGTAGATATGATCAACATAATAATGTTCACCAATGAAACTACTCCATCTCACGTGATGATCGGACATGGTTTAGTTGATTTGGATCACGTGATCACTTAGAGGATTAGAGGGATGTCTATCTAAGTGGGAGTTCTTTAACTAAATTAACT